>NW_015191428.1:0-1522 GCF_001447785.1 Gekko japonicus | reverse complement strand
TCTAGTCGTACCAGCCACATGACCACAGGAGGGGGCGGGGCTTAGGCCACAGCCATTTTCTGGAGTAGCTGTCCTGTTCACGTGACCTGTGATTTGACTCTGAGACACCCCTTAATGATACAGAACAAAGTCGGAGTCCAGTGGCACCTTTAAGACCAACAAAGTTTAATTCTGGGTCTAAGCTTTCATGTGCACGCACAATGATACGTCTTCCCGAAAAAACAGAGCACCCTAAATTGCCAGGTGGGGCTTTTTGTTTTTTCTGGACACAGTGTGAAATACCGTGTATAATCACTGTAGCCGTTTCCTGGTCTGAGAACACGAGCAGTGCCCTTGAGCTTTGGGGTTCTTCGCCACCCTTGGATCTTGGTGCTCTGTGTTTTTTCCTTTTTAAACTGGCTCCCCGCCCCCCTCCCTTTTGTTTGCAGCTCCCGTGACCTATGAAAATTATTATAACAGCCAGAAGTCGGCAGCCCCGGGAAGAAACCAAGCCCCCCCAGCACCAGGAATGGGGAGGTGAGAAAGAGGACCCAACGGCACGAGAGGCTGGCGAGCTCTGATGGAGGGGGGGACGGGACACTGAACTTACAGGGAGAGTCCCTGGTGGCAGCTGGGAACAAGCTGAGTCCGTCTCTGACCGAGGGAGGCCACCTCTGCCAGCTCTGAGCTGGGAAAGTCCTGGAAATTAGAGGGACAGGGTGGAGCCTGGGGAAGGGAGGGTTTGGGGAGGGGAGGGACATCAGCCGAGCAGGTCACAAAAATAGCGTGGGAGGTAAAAGGTCGCCAGGTCAACCCCTGGCCACTGGCAGGGGGTTTGGGGTGTACAGTTGTCATCTCCAGGCTGGGAATACAAGAACATAAGAGAAGCCAGGGTTATTTTTGGGCAGGAACGCACAGGAACGGAGTTCCGGCTGGCTCCTGAGTTGGCCACGCCCAGCAGGAGCTCATTAGCATAATAGGCCACACCCAACATCAGACACTCATTGGGATTGGCTACATTAGGGGTCTGTGGCCTAACATGCAAAGGCGTTCCTGCTCCAAAAAAGGCCCTGGGTTTTGACAACAAACAAGGTAAACAGAATAAGAAGCGAAAGGTGGGTGTGGCTGGATGACCACACTTCTGGTAACATGGGGGTATGGCCTAATATGTGAATGAGCTGTACTATCAGGGATGTGGCCTAATATGCTAATGAGTTTCTGCTGTTGGATATGGCTTATTATGCTAATGAGTTCCTGCTGGGCTTTTCCTACAAAAAAGCCCTGAGAGAAGCCATGTTGGATCTGGCCAGTGGCCCATCTAGTCCAACAGGCTGTGTCACACAGTGGCCAAAACCCAGGTGCCACCAGGGGGTCCACCAGTGGGAACCCCAGAACTCCTCCCAGCGTGGCCCCCCAAGCGTACAGAGCATCACTTGCCTCAGACAGAGTGTTCCATCTACACCTTGTGGCTAATAGCCACTCACGGACCTCTGCTCTTAAGAGAAGTCATGTTTGATCCAGTGTTCCCTCTAAGCCGAGTTAG
>NW_015191427.1:0-1370 GCF_001447785.1 Gekko japonicus | reverse complement strand
ATGGCTTTTGTCCCAATTGTTAGCCGCCCCGGAGCCTTAGGGAAGGGTGGGATATAAATCTTATTAAAAATAAATAAACAAACAACATGGATCTTTTGAATATCAAAAATCCCATAAACTAATACAGACCTCTGACCAAAAAATGAACCCTGGGAGATCTGTAGATTTATTGGTGTGACCCATCAGAGCTACACGTGCTCTTAGATGGATTCAAAAGGGACAAATTTACACAGGAGAGGCGTTTCTCCAGTTATTACCAATGATAGCTGAATGGGACCTCTTGGTTACAAGGCAGAATGGCTCTGCCTGTCAGATACTGTCTGCAGGGTCTGTTTGTGGGCAATGAAATTAGTAACAGATCCACTTTTCCTGTTTACCAATAATTCCATAAAGTTACGTATTACTGTACACTTGTTTTGTTATGGAAATTTTGGCAATGCCTAGGGTTGCCAACTCTGGGTTGTGAAATTCCTAGAGACTAGAGTGCAGTCTGGGAAGAGACCTTAGCACCTATTTTATCCATGGGAGCTGCTCTCTTTCATGTAGAGATCAGTCGTAATTCCAGGAGATTCCCAGGTTGTTCCTGGAGGTTAGCAACCCCAAGCCATGACCTCTGGTTTCTGACAAAAATTATAGGACTGAGAGTAAGTTGCACCTGAAGAAGCGAGCTGACTCACAAAAGCTTATGCTGAAAGAAATGTTGTTAGTTTTTTTGATGTGCCACTGTACTCTGCTTTGACAACGAAGTTGGTGCCGTTTACGACATAGCGAGACTTCATCGTGATTACCCAGGGATACCTTTCAGGAAGTCAACGCAGAACTTCTGTCGTTTATACTGATCATTTTTCTTGATGTATAATTTTTATTTCCTTACTCTCATTTTTAACCTAAGTTTATATGCTTTAGATAATTTCAAATTATCCTACTTATTCTCTTGCGGCCTGTTGAGACACAGCGGTGCAATTCAGCTTCCGAATTTTCCAACGCTTCTCGTATCTCTTGCAAAGCGAAACGCGTAGAGAGCCCGACTCTTACTGCGCCTGCGACCGACTGCCTCCCTTTTTTTTAAATCAAGGCCGAGTACGCACGCGCACTCATGGTCCCGCCTTCCTCCTGATGTCAGCAATCAATCCCGCTCTAATCTTTGACCTTGGACCGGAGGCATGGCGTCCAAGGACCCTGCAAAACTGTTCAAGCAAACGCCTGTTTTAATCCGAAAACTTTTGTCCTTTGTGTCACCGGCACTGTGAAGAAAATACGTTTAGGGGACACCTTGTAATTTATTACAGTGTGTTAACTAGCATCGGGAAGGGTATTTCCCCTATACCTTTCTTGGAGGGAGTTTTTGGATGAGGGGATTTGCTGGGGCA
>NW_015191426.1:0-1496 GCF_001447785.1 Gekko japonicus | reverse complement strand
ACCAACAACAACTATTCTGTGGTAACAACAGAGTAACGGGATGGACCAATATAAAGATCTCGCAACAGTACTGTGATGAGTCAATGCCATTGATGCAGGCGTTTGGGTGCATTTACAGGTCACCGTCTTGATTTGACTAAACTAATAACATCTTTGAGCACTTTATTATTGTTAATATGGTTGTTTTTATGTTGTGATTTTATTGTTTTATTGGCACACGCTGCCCTTATTTGTAAGCCGCCCTGAGCCCGTCCGCGGGGAGGGCGGGATAGAAGTGTAATGCTAAATAAATAGAAATAAAATAAACCCTGCTTTACAGGTGACAAAAATAAAAGCCTGAACATTTCACTTAGTATCTTATATGAATAAGATTCCACAGAGAAAACTATTTTAACATACATGGAATACTGACTTTCAGATGCCATGGGTACTTTGTCACCACTTAGCTGTGATTTTTTTAGTATGAAGTTTTAGAGACTGGTATGGTTAAGACGCTGAACTGCAGGCTGTGGAAGGTCAGTAGTTCAGCCGTTCGAGACCCGACTGTGCCGCGTGACGGAGTGAGCTCCCGTCTCTGGTTCCAGCTCCTGCCAACCTAGCCGTTCGAAAGCAAGGAATTGCAAGTAGATAAATAGGTACCACTTCGGTGGGAAGGTAACAGCGGTCCGTGCGCCTTGATGTTTAGTCATGCCGGCCACATGACCACGGAAACGTCTTTGGAAAGCGCTGGCTCTTCGACGGAAGGGAGACCTTTACCTTTACCGATGCAAAGGATGCAATTTCGAAAAAAGGACGCCAGTTGGGTCAGGCTTCATTATCTATGTTTTTGTCATTTAAAGAAAGGCAGCAGTTAACACACACACACACACACACACACACACCGAGCATTCCCAAGATGAAGGGAAGCTGCGACTGAATAGCAAAGCGACGCAACGTTCCCAGACTTAAAGACCGGAAGCCGGCGGAAACGAAATAAGCAGCGAGGCATCATTTGCATGGTATTGCGAATGCTTCAAAAGCTTGCAAGATTACAGAGGGACCAGGCACTGCGGAAAACAATTGGGAACGGGCTTATTTTTCGCCTCTTGCTTCAAAAGTCAGCCTGTGGTGCCACGGTCTGAACAATGCCTCATCAGCGCAGATATGTCCAAGAATAATCCCAACGACTGAGCCAAAATATAATAATTTGGAATGAAAAGTTACTAATGCTTAGTACATATCTTCATAGCAGACGGCAAACGGCTAGAACCTAAGTCATCGTCGTGCGATTGAGTGGGAAATGGAGCCATGTTAATAGGCAGAAAAGGGCAGCCAGGATGAACACATGAAACAGCCTTATATTGAATTAGATCAGAGAGCCCCAACGTGGTGCTTACGGGCCCCACGGAACCCGCGTATACCCTTCTGGGAGCCCACCGATTGTTTTTAGAAAAATCGGCAAGGCCAGGTAGGGCTTGTGCCTGGCAAGGCTCTGAATGGCTTTGCAGATTTTTTTT
>NW_015191425.1:0-1459 GCF_001447785.1 Gekko japonicus | reverse complement strand
AACCTGACAAAGGTTAGTCAAATGTAATAGGGGGCCAATATTAAAAACTATAAAACTTAATGAAGGAAATATATAAAAATACATGTATTTATTAATCACAAATTTTAAAATTATATAAGAGCCCAATCATACGTTATGTATAACAAACAATAAAACACAAGGGCTTATAAATTATAGTTTTTAATATTCCCCCTTTCTTACATTTGACTAACCTTTGTCAGGTTAAAGTATTTGAACTTCAGCTTCAGTATCTGGCCTTCCAGGGAACAGTCAGGGTTGATTTCTTTTAGGATTGACTGGAATTTTCTGTGAGATGGAAAAGAAAAGCATTCTCAGGTTTGAGGTGCATATAACCCAGTGAGGTCAATGTATCACTCCCTGGAGGTTTGTCCTCCTTCTGCTGACATGTCAATATTCCCAACAGTATTTGATATGTAATTGCGTTTGCTTCTTCTTATTGCTTTATTTACAATCTCTGTCATTCTCTTAATGAAACTGTGAGGTCAGGCATTGCCTGTCCCTTTATATATTTAAGAATATTGAGGGGAAAGTTTACAAGCATTTGATTTTCAAAACACTTAGGCGAAGAACATGGTGGGTTGTGGGTGGGAAGTAGCAGAATCTGGAGGAAACTTGGGAAACTATGGAAGAACAAGTAGAGCAAGGGTTGAAGCTGATTGGTCTAGACAGATCCCAAAAGGTCTACAAATGGGACCAATAGTCAAAATAAAAATCTCTGTTCATTTCAAGGTGCCCAAGATCCCATGTTACTAATGCATAAAAAGTATATAATGTATGAACTTTTTTTTTAAAAAAAGTGGGTGAATATTCATTCCCTCTTTTCAGAGAAAAAGCTTATTTCTTCTGCTTCAAACTGGCAGTCTTACACAGCTATTATGACAGACCCCTGTCTCTTTCTTTTCCAACCAAAAATAGTTTAGGTCCCCTCAGTAACTGAGGCTGCAGTCACACACGCTAAATAATCCACTTTTATTCCACTTTCAATCCACTTGAAAGCCAGTTTGGCCTAGAGAGCCAGTTTTGGTGTAGTGGTTAAGTGCACGGACTCTAAGTTGGGAGAACTGGGTTTGATTCCCCCCTCTTCCACTTCCAGCTGCTGGATGATCTTGGGCAAGCCATAATTCTGTCAGTTCTGAAAGAGCTCTCTTAGCCCCATCTACCTCACCAGGTGTCTGTTGTGGGGAGGGGAAGAGAAAGGAGTTTGTAAGCTGCTCTGAGACTCCGAGTGAAGGGCAGGGTATAAATCCAATCTCCTCCTCCTCCCACTTTCCAGCTGGATTTTGCCAGTTCACACAGTAAAAATCCAGTTAGAAAGTGCACTGAAAGTGGATTGAAAGAGGATTATTTAGTGTGTGTGTGAATGCAGCCTGAGTCACCCTCTGGTAGCATGTATTTCTTCTTTGTTTGAAAAGCTTGAATTGTCCCACCCTGTCACAGA
>NW_015191424.1:0-1386 GCF_001447785.1 Gekko japonicus | reverse complement strand
CTACTACTACTACTACTACTAGAACCAGGAAATAACTTCCCTGAGCTACACTGCAGTTTGCTTGGGAGTTTACAAGCAGGTCATGAAGCTACATGTGGGTTTCCTACCCTAAAAAAACTGAGGCTTTCCTAAGTGACCTTTGGCCACGAGATGGATTGATATCCCCAGTTCAAGGGACAAGCGGCCAGCCGCCTCGGCTGTTTTGAACTTGGCAGTCTGTTGTGGTCTAGATTACTGCTGCCCGTTTCAAGTTGGGGCCCATCCTTTTGGAGCTGGCACACGGGATGCTTTGGTGACACATTTCTTGTCAACCAGGCCTCTCTCTGGCAGGCAGCCCTACCATGACATCTGCCCGTGCTGTTTAGCTTGAGAGCCTTGTGCAACCGCAGCTGACACCTCTCAGTGGCAGGGTGGGAGCCACGGCCGCGCTCTAGCCGGCAGCTTTCAAAAAGACGGTAATGAGGCTGCCGTTCAGGAAGCGACTCCATCCGCCCCAACCTTGGACGTGATTCTCAAGGCTTTGCAGCGGCTTTGGGAAATCGCTGCGCCAGCAGAGTTCAGGACAAGCAGGGTGTGCCAAAACTGATCTGTCCATTCATAAATTGTCCCAAATGGGCACGTAGAGTGATTTCAGAGAAACTGTCAACTCCCTTCCTCTCCCTTAACTTAGTAGTTGGGGGATTCGTGGCTCCTTCCTTCACACACACACACCACACCCTGAGGACATCACTCTGTCCGCAGGCTCTGGAAATCTTGCTTGCTGAAAGCTTGATGACCGTAGAGTTGGACTTTATGTGCGGCCTCACCCAGAATACCGCTTGGCTCTTTTTGTAGCAGGTACTCATTTGCATATTAAGCGACACACCCCTAATGTAGCCAATCCTCCAAGAGCTTACAGTAGCTCCTGTAAGAAGAGCTCTGTAAGCTCTTGGAGGATTGGCTACATTAGGGGGTGTGGCCTAATATGCAAAGGAGTCCCTGCTACAAAAAGAGCCCTTTAAACTTATATCCCGCCCTACCCCACAAGTGGGCTCAGGGTGGCTCACAACGTATAAATTAACAATGAAACTGAAAACAGAAAAACAACTAAAACAATCAAAACAAGGTGGCACAAAAACACAGTCCAACGTCTCCTGTGGCATTTTAAACAGACGGTAATAGGTAGCCCGATTTATAGCAGCTCTTAAGCAGATGGTGGTAGGTACACACGGATATACAACAGTGCCCCGTAGGTAATAAACAGTATCTGAAAGGCACTGGGTGGGTACCAAAGGAAGGGGAGGCCAAGATGGTTTAACACCCGCCGCCTTACCCAAAGTCCTGGTGGAACAGCTCCATCTTACCAGCCACGTGGAACTGTAATAGAAGAAGAAGAAGAAGAAGAAG
>NW_015191423.1:0-1360 GCF_001447785.1 Gekko japonicus | reverse complement strand
TGAGGCTTCTTGATATTCAACCAAGTGAGAGGAGAATCAGTGGAGCTCAGGGGCTCTTTCCCAGGATTCACTCAGGGCGACCTGGTCTCAGATGCCCAGATTAGTCATGAAGCTTGAGCCACTCACTCTCTCAGCCTAGCCTACTTTACAGGGCTGTTGTGAGGATAAAAGAGGGTCTCCCTCATGAGTTCCATGGAGAAAGGCAGAGCACAGGCTTATCGGCACAGGGTGCGTCAGTCGTTCGCTCCTCCGTCCCAGGACTTTCTTAGACATTTTTAACGTCTCAAACTCTTTCTGGGAAAGAAAAGTTTGGCAGGGGGCTTTATTGGACACAAGCCTAGTGGGGTGGTGACCCCCAGGCAGAGTTCCAACTCACCCTGAGGCAAGAAGTCCAAGAAACAACGGGAGCCACGACGAGATTTCACAGTCACGCCGAGTAGAAGATGAGCAGAGAAGCATACGGAGAGTCAACAAGTACCACCAATAATAACTAAAAGCTAAGTACATTAAAATAACTTTGCAACGGGGGTTGGGGGGAAGAAATTCTAAGGAGTGGGGGGGTCAGGAGAGATTAAACACACTCTTAAATATAGTGGCACTGAAAGAAAACAAGCGGCTAATTTAAGAACGGTGCAAAAGAGTATCATTAAAATGAGATACGGATAAAGAGTGGAGGTAGAAGAGAAGCGGCACAGTTGGCACTACACAAAGTTTCTGTTTGTTATATTTAATTTACAGGTACCGTCCACTTTATGAGACGTCTCGGGAAGCGAGCGGTGACGAGGCAAAATCTTGGAGGAGCTGCAGAGCGACGACACCAGGCAAGAGGAAGGGTGGTGAAAGGAGTGGATCAGTGATGTCATAAGCCGGAGCAGAGGCGAGGGGAGCTGTTTAGTCCGAAGGTGCAGATGGACCCGAGCAACCCCTGGGGAACTGCGGTGCCGCTGAGACCTCTGCTGTGCTGACAGTCCGGGATGGGGACTGGCGCGTCACGCCTCCACTCTCTTCCCGCAGGGAGCTTCGGAGACAAGTGGTGGGGTCTCCAACATTGGCGCAGCGAGAAGCAGCTGGCGTCGATCGTCTGTAGTCAGCTCCCTGTCCCAGAGTTGACATGGGGGGCCGGAAGGAGCACCTGGCTACGGTGCGATAAGTGGGAGAAATCCCAAAGAGGGCTTTATCGGCCCCCCCCCCCCCCCCCCCCCGGGCAGAGGGAGAGAAGACAGGGATGGCTGGGACTGTGCTGCGGGCTGACTAAAGGCAGCAAAGTGCGGTTCTTCTACCCCCTTTTCCTCCAACACCCCCTCACACACACTGTCCAGGGCGAGGGGGAAGGGGGGACATGCCTGGCTGGTATCCGGGT
>NW_015191422.1:0-1723 GCF_001447785.1 Gekko japonicus | reverse complement strand
AGGAAGAGGGTTCGTTTGGTTTCTGCTACTCTTCACTGCGAGCAGGTCTGCCATGTGAGCTGATTAATTGGTTGCCCTCATGCATGGAGAGACCTTTTAATCGGGAGTCTCTGATTTATTTTCCAAATTGATATAGGACCAGGGCTCTTTTTGAAGAAAAAGCCCAGCAGGAACTCATTAGCATAACAGGCCACACCCAACCGCAGAAACTCATTAGCATATTAGGCCACACCCCTGACAGCACAGCTCATTAGCACATTAGGCCGCACCCCCATGTTACCAGAAGTGTGCTCATCCAGCCACACCCATGTTTTGATTCTTATTTTGTTTACCTTGTTTGTTGTCAAAACCCAGGGCCTTTTTTTGTAGCAGGGACTCCTTTGCATGTTAGGCCACACACCACTAATGTAGCCAATCCTAATGAGTTTCTGCTGTTGGGCGTGGCCTATTATGCTAATGAGTTCCTGGTGGGCGTGGCCAACTCGGGAGCCAGCCGGAACTCCGTTCCTGTGCGTTCCTGCCCCAAAATAGCCCTGGGAATTGCCACTAAATACCCTCTTAAAAGAACCAGCATGGTGTGGTGGTTAAAGTTTCAGACTATGATCTGCCAAGGGAGCTCACTGGGTGACCTTGGGCCTTTCACATGCTCCCAACATAACCTACCTCACAGGGCTGTTGTGAGGATAAAACAGAGAAGGCAGATGGAACTTCACCTGGGAGAAAGACAGGAAGGAAGGGTATAAATTAAGTAATTGAGATACACAAATAAAAAAATAATAATGAAGCTTTCTCTCTGTTCTGAGACACAGGAGAAAATGCCTTTTCCTAGGGGATGTCTACTATGACATATGGGTAAAAGGTAAAGGTAAAGGTTCCCTTGCTCGAAAGCCAGTCGAATCCGACTCTAGGGTTGCGGTGCTCATCTCCGTTTCCAAGCCGAAGAGCCAGCGCTGTCCGAAGATGTTTCCGTGGTCATGTGGCTGGCATGACTAAACACCAAGGCGCACAGAACGCTGTTACCTTCCCACCGAAGTGGTACCTATTGATCTACTTGCAATTTCTTGCTTTCGAACAGCTAGGTTGGCAGGAGCCAGAACTAGAGACGGAAGCTCACTCCGTCATGCGGCAACCCGGGTCTCGAACTGCTGAATTACTGACCTTCCACAGCCTGCAGTTCAGTGTCTTAATCACTTGAGCCACCGCAGCTCCACCACATATGGGTGCATCATCTCAAAACAAAAGTAAGAAGCTTTGTTCCTCAGCTGCACTGTAAGTTAACTTTCATATTTCCTAATCAGGCAAAAGTTCTACTTCGACGGTGAGCCAGTTTGGTGTAGTGGTTAGGAGCGCGGACTCTAACCTGGGAGACCTGGGTTTGATTCTCCACTGCTCCATATGCAGCTGTTGGTGTGACCTTGAGTCAGTCACAAGTCCTTTCAGAGCTGTTCTCTCAAGGGCAGTTCTCAAGACTCCTTCGGGTAATGAAGGGCGGGGTATAAATCCAATCTCTTCTTTTTCGGGACAAGTCTGCAAGGAATCTCTGTGTCTGATGGGACTACTTGGCAATTCTCCTCCTCTAGAATTCTCTAAGCTGTCAGGATACACATGTCCACGCATGAAGCTGTCTTCGACTGAATCAGACCCTGTGTCAGCTCACTGCCATAACAGCTTGCGTGTTGGGGTAATAAGCTGCGTGGAATTTGTTACTTTCGATTCTCTTGCT
>NW_015191421.1:0-1120 GCF_001447785.1 Gekko japonicus | reverse complement strand
CTATCAAGTCCCTGAGAGTCTTTTTTGTGTGCCTAATTGACTTTCTCTGCTTCTCCAGGTCAGCCACCTTGGCCTCAAGGGAGCAAACATGTTCCCTGGGAACCAGGAACTCCTTGCACCGAGCTCACACCCAAGACTTCTGTCCAGTGGGCTGATAGTCATACATGTGACACTCCATGCAAAACACTGGATAGCCCCCAACCCCCTGTTGGCATTCTGGCTTCATATTTCTTTTAAAATAAGGAGATATAATTCCCCTTTTAAAACCCTTTGTATTTATGTGGTTTTTCTTGTCGAAGTCAAATTATTTTATGGGGAAGAAAAAGAGTCTAGGGCCTTGGCTTTCTCGCTCTTCTTGGGCTTCTTACAGAGCCCCTAGTCTAAGAGTCCCTAGGCTAAGAGCCACAGGCAAAGAGCCCTTTAGCTCACCCTTCAGCTCGTGCCAGAGGCTCGTGCCTCTGGCAAGGTGCTTTTTTAAATACTGCATTACAGTCAATCACAGTCAAACAATGCCCCTTCCTCTCCCTCTCTCAAGCAGCCAGGACTCTGCAACAACTCTAAGCACTTTCACACACTCCCAAACACAGTACTCCCATACAATATCCTCAGCTGAATCCACTCAGATGAAAGCAAGTAAAAAAACACTCACCCCTCTAGCAGCTCTGTCTCCTGCTCCTGCTCAGAGCTCAGCTGGGTCTCAAAGGCTTTGATGGTCAAACCAATACTTATAGCTAGGTCTTGGAAACAACCTGGCATCAATAAAAAGGAAACAGTACTGGAATTATAAGCTCTGTACAACAAGCCCCATTTGAAGTTCTGGCAGTTGCATTTTGTACTCATTGAACTTTTGAAGTACTAAGGAAGCAACACGCTGAGCACATAACTGTAGTCCGACATGGATGCTGTTCCTAAGGCATGTATGATAAGGGCCACATCAGGTTGACCAACAATTTTCGGTCTTTGAACTGATCAGATCTTTTTCCTTCCAAGTTAATCAGTGAAGCACTTATGAGTGAAAACATAACTGCAGGACCATAACTAATTCCAACATTTGGGGGGTCACTTTGTGCGCCATTTAATAGACCATTGATGTCAGTAGAAGAATCTGTTCTAAATGTCC
>NW_015191420.1:0-1363 GCF_001447785.1 Gekko japonicus | reverse complement strand
GTCCAAGTCACCCAGCAAGTGTCTGTGGCGGAGGCAGGATTCAAGCCTGAGTTTCCTGGATCATAGCCAAACACCCTAAATACTACACTACACTTGCTGTGATCGCTCAGTGAGGTTCTTACCACCTACACTTTGTTTTGTAAAGGAGGGGGATATGTTCCACACTCTATGAGTCTACTCCAAGGGAACCTAAAATGGCTTACATTGTCCTCTCCTCATTTTATCCTCACAATAACCCTATGAGGTAGGTCTGGTTGAGAATGTGGGACTGACCCAAAGTCTGCTGGGAGCCTTTTATGACATCATGGTGGGATCAGACCTAGATCTTCCTGATCCTAGCTTGATATTCTAAACACGATACCACAAAGGTCAGATAGGACACTGAAGTTATTCAAGTCCTATTGTTTCTTCATAGAGGAAAATTTCTCCTGCCCCTGATGTGTGCTGCCTGCAGTTTCCTGCCCTCTTTTGAGCAAATGTTTGATTTCTTTGGAAATTGTAGAGAGATTTTGCAGAGATATTCTGTGTCAGAATGGACCACACAATTCTTTAATGTTTTGAGCCACAAGTCCCAACAGCATTCTGAAGCTGATTGCTACCTGTGTATTCCCAAGCTCAGGTTCCATTCCAGGGGGAAAGGGTGTGAAGATAACCAGGCCCAAGGTGTTCCAGTTCCCTTAATTTCTCACCATCACCGGCGCGATGTTGAGAAATGAACTCATTTATGGTTTTATATCTGCTACACATGCACTATGGATGGACTGTGCACACATCTGTGTGCCATGAGCCAAAGAAAGCTGTTTGAATTATGTACTGTGAGACAGAATTCACATAGGAACCACTTGCCTGCATTTTATGTTAATATAGCTTGCACACATTCAGCTCAAGGCATTATGGGAAGAAGAAGCACATGGTGGCCATTGTGAACAGAGGACAAAGACCAAGAGAAGAATTCCCCCATTACTGCAAAGACTGGTTGTCATGTAGGACACAGACTGGATCTACATTTGAATTGCAGTTTCCTGTTTATAATGCCTTGGCAGCTTGGTGAGGCCAAGATTCATCTCCACAACAAAGAGATGTCCTGAAGCTGAGATTCTACACCTAGCCAAATGGTATTCCATGAGATAGAGGATAGTATTTCAAATATTGGCCCAACCCATAGAATGCCAGCCCCTTACCACATGCACCTATCAGGAGAGTCTATGGGATGGACTTGTAAGTAGGTGGGATTACAGGAGGGCAAGGAGCCACCCACCTGGAGTTAACTATGTAACGCAAGGACCATGCTTTAAGAGCTGGGCCAGCCACTTTCCAGCATCAACTCAAGACCGTGCTGCAGGCTGGCCACACACTCCTACCC
>NW_015191419.1:0-1377 GCF_001447785.1 Gekko japonicus | reverse complement strand
CAAGGGAGAAGTGCAAGAAAAGAAGCAGCTCCCGAGTCTAGCCTTGCAGATTTTGCCTAGCGCCAACCGCTTTTTTTGGGGGGTAGTGCATTAAGCTGGGTGTGTGACCTTTGCCTCCCTCTGTGCACAGGCAACTGATGGTGATGTCAAGGTAGGTGGAGCCATGAGAACATCGACTCCACCCACTGTGAGCCTCCTGCAGCTCAGGTGCCTCAGTGGGCCCAGGAAGTCACCTGACTGGTGACAGAGCCGGACCTCCCCCCCTCTGCCCTTTCCATGTGAGGCAATGGGGGGCAAGTCCCCTCAAGCAGCAGCAGCTGATAGGCAGCAGAGGTAGGCTTACTTTTGGGGTGCTGCTGTGAGGGTTCCTCCTGGTTGGCATGGGGGTCACCAGGTGTAGGTTAACTATTCAGAGATTGAGAGGCAAGAAATTGGGCAGCTCACACAGTGGGGTGGGCTTGAAAGTGTCTCAAAGTGAGGGTGCAGTGTGGGGGAGGCTGGGTTTGATGTACCTCTAGAAACCAGAAGGACGGATTCAGTCTGCTTTGGGAGGGTGGAGTAAGATAAGCATCTGGTGTTTTGATATGAAGGCTTCTCTGAAGTCAGCCTTGGGAAAATACTCGGAATGTCTTCAGAGTTTCTTAAGGGGCAGCCGATGATCAGTGCAGTGCCTCCATGTTCGGGCTCCCAAGCCTCTTCCTGGCGGAGTGTCCATCCCATTTGCCGGCTCCCTCTAGACTGAGGCTGAGATGCTGGCCACTGGCTCTGTGGATAGGATTGAGACAATGCAGCCAGGCAATGCAGCCAGGGGATTGGCAGACCTTCCGAGTGACGGATCAGGCAGCCAACTGATTTGGGAGCGCATGGAACGTTGCCACTCGAAAACAGAATTATATATAAGGAGAGATGTTTGTTATATTGAAAACCATTTAATACAATGAATATTTTTTTCTATACTTTTGAAGCAATTTTCCATTTGTCAAGCCATAAGGGTGCTGTTGTGTATTGATTTGATTTGAACCCCCCATTAGAAAGGGTTACATAATGTCTCACCCTATTCCACATATTGACATGCATTTAGTGCCTAAAATTGTACTGCAGTGTAATGAGGAATGGTATCTATAGTTACATTTAGACTGCCTTAGCTCCCAACTGGATGTTGTGTCTGAGAGAAGTCAGGTGCAGCAGTGCAAGAGCAGCCCTGCAGCTGGGAAGATTGGATCTCTGTGGCTGTTTCAGAGTAGAACAATAGTTTGGGAGTGTGTGGCCCATGACCACCCCTCTCCCTCCCTCCTGCTAGATTTAAAGGGCCCTCCAGCTTGTTCCCACCAATCAGCTGAATCTTTTAAAATCAGGCAAGAGGGGAGGGAGAGGGGT
>NW_015191418.1:0-1395 GCF_001447785.1 Gekko japonicus | reverse complement strand
CTATCTCCAGGTGCCAGCAGCCTGGAGACTGGCAACTCTATTGGTGCCCCATCCCTCTCTTTGCCGACACAGTCAGCGGCCCTCTGACCCCAAACAACCCTGGGCCTGCCCCAAATAATCTCAATAGGGCATGACTTCCAATCAGGCCTGGTCGGCTGACTTTCCATGAGGCGAGGAGGAGTAGCGCTGGGACGTGGAGTTATTTATCTCTGCTTGCCCCGTCAGCCCGCCCCGTCCCTCCACCTGTCCCCCTTTACTCTGCCTGACCTGCAAAGGGCTCCGGTAACGCCCGGCTGACAAACGACCTCAGCTGCCTCCAATCCATTTGTTCCAGGAGAGGAACAAAGGCTCTTTGTGGAATCTCCTCCCTCGCTTCATCTCGCCCGGCTCACCGGCATCCCCAGGTCCGGAACTGGGATAGACTTCCTCGAAAGACAGGCGTGTAATGCTTTCCAGGTTGGCTCCTGGGACAGGCCGGATTGGCTAGCGGGGTCGGGTAAATGGGATCTCCCCGGAGGAGGTCTGGGGCAGGTTTTTTGGGGAGGTGAGTTGCAAAAAAATGGAAGTGCTGCAGAGGTCGGGAAAGCCCCCTCTCTCCCGGCTTCGTGCAAATGGTGCGAAACTGAATTATCCCAGCGGATTTTCTGTGCGGGCGACAGGACTACATTGCCCTGCATGATTCGCAAAGTTGCTTGGATCAATTATTAGGGACTGGAGTGTAGACTACTGCATTTAACTGGCTGAAACGAGGATCCTGCTATGTAGTTTTGGCAGCGTTTCCTGTGTCACACTGTGCGTCGGTTTTGTTTTTCGGCGTTCTGCTCGGTTCGGCAACTGTGCGTCGGTTTTATTTTTCGGCCTTCTGCTCGGTTCGGCAACTCGAATCCCGATTTCACCCGTTGATTGTACCGGCTCACAATGGGTAGTCCGCCTTGTGTCCAAGTGAGAAAGGCAGGCCGTGAGTCATGGAAATAAATGAAATACATTTATGCGTTTCTCCCCCCCAATTGGGATATTTGGTGAATATGGCAGAGTTTTGCCCCGCCATAGAAGCGTGGTCCTGAGTGCAGTGGATGAATCTCCCAAGAAGTATACTGCAAAAAAGGTACATCTATTCAAGTCGATCCAGTTCACATTCAGGTTGCAGTCGAAAGGAGAGAGAGGAACCTAATCTAAAGAGCACTTTCCCTGTCACAAGTGGCATCACATGAGTGGGAGTATGAGGGCATTGTCTCTACAGATGTGTATCTCCCTGGAAGGCCATGTGCAGAATGAGAGAGGACAAAGGGAGAAGAGGTGTCAGAGGGCAGCTACCAGGTTAAGACAAAGAGACATCCCATCCAAGGAGAAGAAGGAGGGGACAGATCAGGTTGAGAAAGAAGTCCTTTTCTCCCT
>NW_015191417.1:0-1439 GCF_001447785.1 Gekko japonicus | reverse complement strand
CTGTGATCCCCTGCGATCCCCCCCGAATCCACCTCGACCTACAGTTTGATTCCTACCAGAGTGTGTGGGTCTCTCCCACTGGTTGCCATCATCGTGTAGTCAGTCCTGTAATTGTGACTTGATGCAGGATACAGCAAGGTTCTCAGGCCCAAATCAGACAAGACACTGGTAGTTTCATGAAAAACCACACAAAGGACTCCCTGATTCTGATCAGGATCAGAATGGGACTGGAAATAACTTTAAACTTCCGCCCCCTGCTCCTTTTCTGGATTCTGAAACGAGGTCCCTTCATCAATATCCAAGGAGACTCTCCAATGAGCCATTTTGGGTCAAGAAAGCAACAGAGGAGGAGACTTAAATTCTCCCTTTGTAATCGGTTGTGCATGAAAAGAAAAAGACCCTGCAACCTCCATTCATGGAACTGCCACCATTTGTTCTAGTTTGGCCCTTATTGCTCCAGAGCTGATGTGAACACCCTGCCCGTCAAGAACCGTCACTCCCTGAAACTAGATGTTCCTGCTCAGTCCTTGGCAATACGGTCACACTAATCAGGTTGACATAACTTGACCTGACGGCTTGCAAGACGAAATGAGCTTATTCGCAATCCATCACCTTGACAAAAAGGGCAGGTTTGATTTGCCCAAGAACAAGAACCCTGCTAAGGAGGAATCTTCTGGGAAGAAAAAAAGAGTTGAATTTTGCATGGAATGTTAGTATGCATGTTCACTTAGTGTGGCCTCTTAACCTGCTGTTCTCTTTTGGAATCAGTGGCCCTGGTTGAATGCTAGGGTTCAAGTGGTTGCCCAAATGCTGGCCAATCTACTAACTGGTTAGCTACGGTAAGTCAAGCCAGGATCGGAAACCATCATTGATTGACCACAGTTAGTGTTCACTATGACAAGACATACAAATGCCTACTGCAATGCTGCCCTCCTGATAATATAGATGGGTCTGTGCAGGGGAGGCGGCAGAAATAACGGAAGCAACAAAGCCAGCGTTTGCCAAGGAAGCCAGGATCTGGAAAAAAACATCCTGTGATTTAACAAGTTAAGTGTAATTAAACTCAAGCTTGATTTCATGCTGTCTAAATGGATACCGTATGTTGATGGGTTGGTTCATAAGGAAATCATTTGGGGGGGGGAGAATGAAGAAGATCCCATTTCCCACCAAGCAGTCACAAAGTGCCAGAGTTAGGGGCCAACTGGAAGTAGGGTTGCCAACCTCCAGGTGGCACCTGGAGTTCTCCTGCTACTACAGCTGTTCTCCAGATGACCAAGAGCAGTTCCCCTGGAGAAAATGGCTGCTTTGGAGGCAGGCCCGTAGCTACCACAGGGTCCATGCCCTCCCCTGTTTTTTACGGGCCCTTCTCCAATTCTCGGCTCTCCCTCCCTCCCCACGTCACTGCCCTCGGCCTAACAGCCGGTGACTCCGCGCCACCT
>NW_015191416.1:0-1407 GCF_001447785.1 Gekko japonicus | reverse complement strand
GTTCCTGTCAGCCTTAGCTGCCTGACTGATAAAGAACAATGGAAATTGAATTCAGGTAAGGTGGTGGTGATAACTGGTCAATAAGGCTGTGGGGTCCCTCCTTTTGATGGATATAATTACCTTTGGCTGATTTAGGGTTGCCAGGTCCTTCCTAGTCCCTGGTGGGGGACTTTGGGGGGGGTTTCTGGAGGGGGCAGGGACATCTCCAATGCAATGATGTCACTCAGAAGCGACATCATCACACTGGAGACCGGCACTCCACATGCCTGTACTCCAAGTGGCCCCCACCCAATTCTTGACAAAAGCATTTAAAGGGTCCCTTTAAATGCTTTTGGCAACAAGCAGGGGTCATATATGCCTGCACTCTGAGCAGCAATTTCGCCACCCCTTTCCTTCCCCTCCTGCTAGATTTAAAGGGCCCTCCAGCTGGTCAGAGGGCCACATGCTCCTGCTGATCAGCTGGAGGGCTCTTTAAATCTCACGGGAGGGAGAGGGGTGGCTACCGGTGGTCACTGTTGGGAGCGGGGCTTGGGGTGGGGCTTCCTGTAGGCAGGAGCCCACCAAATCAAGGGATACCCCGCCCCCACCTGGGGACTGGCATCCCTAGGCTGATCTGTAAAGAGTGTAGGAGCTTGCTAAATTCTGCCTTTCAGACAGGGAGACAGTTTAATACAGCAGCAAAAAACCCCATTATCTGTATTCCGCATTTAAGTTGTCCTGCTCTCTGGACTCAGCTGATCTGGCCACACTGATCTGTGCTAATGTAACCTGGAAGCCAGATTATTGTGGCACAGACTAAATAGAGTTGACCTTGAAGATGATCTGGAAACTTCAGTTAGTACTGTTGTGGCTTATTTACTGAATTAGCCAGAAGCCCTATTATACCAGAGTTGGTCATTGCACTGGCTTCCTATCAGTTTCCAGGTCCAATTCAAGGTGCCGTTTTTGACCTATTAATCAGTTCACGGCCTAGGACCCACACATCTTCAGAACCACCTCTCCCAATGTATCTCTCAGTGAGAACTTGCTCATCAGTAGCTTTCAGCACCATTGATTATGGTATTCTTCTGCAATAGAAAAGAACAAGAGACCAGCAGCACCTTAAAGACTAACAAAATTTCTGAAGAAGTGAGCAGTGACTCACGAAAGCTCATACCCTGCCACAAATGTTGTTAGTTTCTAAGGTGCCACTGGACTCCTGCTCTTTTTTTCTGCTACGGGCAGACTAACACAGCCACCCATCTTGGTATTCTTCTGGACTGCCTTTCCAGGATGAGACTATAAGACATTATTTTATGGTGGTTCCAGTTCTACCTGGAGAGCAGGTTTCAGCAGGTGGTACTGGAGACTGCTGCTCAACCCCTTGGCAAAATTCCTTCTTCTCTCCTATGATCTTTAACATCTACA
>NW_015191415.1:0-1432 GCF_001447785.1 Gekko japonicus | reverse complement strand
GTTCCGTGTGACCGCAGCCTGTGAGTAGCAATGCCAAGGAATGAACTTAAGGCCTTCTGGGTACAAAGCATGTCACCGAACTTGGCTTGGGACCAGGCTATCCACTCCCATACGTTTTTGGGAATTGGGGTCACAGGGAGAGGCCCTGACTGTCCCATCAAACAAAGAAGCTCATTTGGTGGGTACACAAGAAAGGGCTGTTTCAGTGGTTTTAAGTAGTGGGTTAGCCACATGGAAGAACTACCGAGGCACGCATAATACACAGCACACTTTATTGGTAAACAACACGAACCACGAACCAACGGCCGACCGGCCACTTATATACAGTCTGTGGAACCCCTGCAGAATCCCACTGGCCCATTCAAACCTCCCGCCAATGTCCCATTGGTTCCCCTAGAGGCAGTGTGCAGGAACCTAGTCCTCATTGTTCTTTGGACTCAAGCTCCGCTGTATCGCGGGCGCCCAGTGGCGCTCCGTGGACATAACAAGTGGTGACCCCACAATTATGGAACAACTTCCATAGGGAGGTGTACCTGCCCCCAATGTTCCCTCTAAGCTGAGTTAGTGTGAGCTAGCTCACAGAATTTTAGCCTCCAGCTCACAGATTTTTGTCTTCGCTCAGGGAGGATGACCCCAGAGCAAGCTAGTTTATGCAGCAGCCAAATCACTCACTCACAACTTCAATGCCAGCAGCTCACAAAGTAGAATTGTTGCTCACAAGACTCCACGGCTTAGAGGGAACATTGCCTGCCCCCTCCCCCTTTCGATTTTTAGAAGGCAGTTGAAGGTGATTTTATTTAGGGCCATGTGGTTGAAATCTCTGCAAATCTCTGCTTTTCCGCAAGTGTCCTCTCTAGGACAGGATATGTGGAAGGGACTGGGACCATGTGAGATTTCAGTCTGTATTTTTCACTGACTGTCATTTCTGTTGTAAGACTGTTTTCCTCTGTTTGTTGCCTTTAAGGTGGCACAGACCTTTTTCGAAATCAGAAAGGAAAGGGTTGAAACCTCAAGAAGTAAATTACTTTTTCTGACTCTGCAGCCTCCTTGGCAGTCAGTCCTGGTTCAGGTTCATTGTCGGAGGGGCCACATTCAGATCAGCTTCGTTGCCGAAGGTCCCATCGTCAGAGAGATCCAAGGGCTTTAGTCCCATCACAGGGTGAACAAAAAAGAGAAGCTTGGCTGAAATGAAGTCAGATGGGGAACCGAGTGAAGAAAACACGGCTTTGGAAACCTCTGTAGCTCTAGGACTGGGGTCTTCAACATGGTGCCCATGGGTGCTATGGCACCTGCCAACACCTTTCCTGGTGCCGACCAAGTCTTTTTAGGAAGGGGACGGGCCCAGGCAGGGCTATTGGCCAATGGAGGTTTAATTGGCTGTGCATGTTTTTTTAAGCATTGCTTTGGCAGCTGTGGTGGCTCAAGTGGTTAA
>NW_015191414.1:0-1452 GCF_001447785.1 Gekko japonicus | reverse complement strand
AGCCCACTAAATATACCCTAGGAGATTTTGCCATTGGTTATAATAGCCCCATAAGGTATCATGAAGCCAAATATATTCAGGATTCCCAAACATTTCCTGAATCAGAATATAATACTGATATTGGCAGGGATCATTTCCTGTGGGAGTGCACAGAAGCGGAGCTCCGGCAGTAAGGAGCCCAGGGGGCGGGCACATGCAACAAGCCCCGCCCCCTGCTCCCAGCAGTCCTCAGTTGGGCCACGAGGAGCAAGAAGCAGCTAGGTAAGTTGCAGAGCGCCCACGGCCCACCTTCAGGTACAAGCTCTCCCTCCTCTGTGAGGGCAGATCTGTGCACTCCCCCCCATAGCTAGCTATCCAAAACAGTCCAGTGGCTCCTTTAAGACCAAGTTTTATTCAGGTACAAGCTCTCCCTCCTCTGCGAGGACAGATCTGCACGTTCCCCCCCCAATAGCTAGCAATCTAAAACAGTCCAGTGAAGCCTGAGCAGTGAGTGTTGCCTTCTCACACACGTTCAGTGATGTCATGGGGTGTGGCATATGCAAATAAGTTATGCAAATAAGTTGTGCTAATGAGCTCCTGCACCTCTTTTTCTACAAAATGACCCCTGGATATTGGTATTCAGGAATATTTGGGGATACCGATATTATTCGGTTCCAATATACCCAAATATGAATAATACCCCCCCCAAAAAAAATTGCACCTCTCTAGTTGCTGTATTCATTTTTTTTCAAGGCCTTTATAGATTGAACCCACCAATATTTATCAACAGAACAATTCAACACTAGTGGTTTCTTTGCTCAGTCCAACAAGGCACCCTTGCCTTTCGATTTAAATTTGGAGAGGCATGCAGAAATAAATGAATAAACAAATGGGCACATGCCAATCATGAATAAAATCAGGCCATAAAATGGGAAACTTAGGGAATTACTATAGGAAATGTGTATAGATAGACAAAATATACAGAACAATTTAGCATGCCACTTCAATAAGTGACAGAGGGGGAAAAATATTAGCTAGAGAGTTCCAAGAAGGTTAGCGTTACAAAGCAGCAAAATATTGCCTATGACAAAGGGAGGATTCTTCAATACAGAATTTGCTTCAGCCAGCACAAAAGAAGGAGTTTCAATCATTACAGAAAGGAACTAAGTAATAGGGTAGGACCAAAGAGAAGAAAGTTATGGATAGAAAAGTTTTTTTTTTGTTATTTCAAAGCACTCATGCCTTTTTTTCCTTGTAAGTATATTGCAGTAATAACATCTAATATTTTCCTCGGTTCTTAGGATAATAGAATACTGGCATTCAGGCCCAGTTATTGTGAACAACAAGATACACACTTCTGTTCTGAAATCAGAGATTCACTCCTGCCAAATACTGGCAACCTCTTGATTTATCTCCTCCTCTGCAACCCAAGGATCGCTAATGAGCATGAAAGGGGCATCTTCCTGCCTTTGG
>NW_015191413.1:0-1442 GCF_001447785.1 Gekko japonicus | reverse complement strand
TTAATTTATACCCCACCCTATCCCACCAGTGGGTTCAGTATACGGTAAGAAGTGGCATAAGAAAGAAATTCGATTGGGAACATTTTTCCATATGCTTTCTGTTGGCTTTGGAAGAGGTGACAGCTCTTCCTTGTATTACAGAGTTGACAAAGCTGCGTGAGAAGATATGTTAAGGAAGTATTGATGGACAGTTGCAACTGAGCCACAGCCAAACATAGATGGGGCCGTTTTAAATTTTTGTTAAAAGATTTCTAAACTGTGTATTTCCTGCTTCTAGGTTTTACAGAGCTGGAATGGAAAGCTGGGTGGAAGTGTGAGCTGGCATCCTGCAAAGTGCATAATTTTCTCCTAACAATTTACAGGTAGCAAATTATTTTTCAAAGTTCCCCTTATGTTTGGATTCATTCATAGTGTCTGTGTTCAAACGGTGGTCCTCTCAGCATCCTAGTATGAAATACATTTTTGTTGTTGTTCCCCTTAAGTTATTTGAAGCTGATGAGCAGAGCTGGCATTATAAATCAGGTGTTTTGTTTTCTGAACATTGCCTGTGACTTAGGGCAGCAGTTATCCCTCAGTCTGTGTTTACCGTGTAACCTTAGAATTGTTTCAATCTAAACTCATTAACTGCAGTAGGCTTAGATTGGGGTAATTCTGCATAGATTGCATTGCAAATCTTTTGAGAGCTAGTCTGCAAGTTTTTGTTGCCAAGTATGCAGACCTTGATGATTTCTAATTTAAAATCCGAGAATTTTGCAGTCTGCTTTATCCCAAAGTCCAACAATCAGTTAATTTAAAGTTAAAAGTCCTTTTGGTATACCTGTTTCCTGTGCAGTACATAGTTCCCCCCCCCATAGGCATTGTACAGGATTAGCCCACCCAAGCCAGTCCAGGGATGAGAGGGAATCCTGTACTTTTCAGTACATTAAACAACAACCCAAGAGGTAGGCTATACCCTCTCTGGTTTCCAGAACAATTTGCCACCAGAACCTCTTTCCATTCGTTCCTGCTCTCCTGAGGGAAGAGATTCCAAACCCTCAGTTGGCATCTGGAACTTAGCACATTAGCAACTCAATCCAGAGATGTACACACTTACTCTTACAAAGGTAGCTTATGTGGTGAGTATAAGGCACAAGATCTAGCCTTGGAATTCAAGTTACAACATCAGAGACAAATTAGAAATAAGAAGGATCTTTATTCAGTACAGAGCTTAGCACAGACTACCAGAGATTACAAAAATAACAAAGGCTAGGGCTGTTTGCCTTAACTAAACATTAATGATTCATAGTTACCAAGTCAGGAGTATCCATCAGTCCAAAATAGTCCAAGTACCAAGGGATTTTGAGGAGAAATCCCATCTTTGCACAACCATGTGCTCCAGTTCACAAAGCAACTCTTTGTCTCCCACGAGATAGTATTCCAGGTGCAATAAAACAGGCAACAGG
>NW_015191412.1:0-1436 GCF_001447785.1 Gekko japonicus | reverse complement strand
GGTGACAGTCTGTATGGAAATGTGTCCGTTCACCAACCACAACGAACTTCCATGAACAACTTCAAAGCTGGTGGAAAGTTTGTGCCGGTTGACCTTTCACAAACTTGATTTCGCAAAGCATGAAGCAGTGAAAATTCATCCATGAGCCAGTTCGTGCTCATCTCTAGCAGAGATACATCTTTCTGTAGGTACTCTGCAGCTACACAAAGACATATGGTTTGTAGCAAGTAGAATGCTGACCTTTAGGGACACATTCTGGCCCCAGTTAATTCATTAATTAAAATATTTATGAGTAGTCTTTCCAATTTACTGAACTTAAGGTGTCTTACACTACAAATAAAACAATGGTTATTTAAAAAATACATAAAAGACCACAATCTAAAATCTCCGGTTAGGTCTGCCAATAAACAACAATGAAAAACCCGGTTAGGTCTGCCAATAAACAACAATGACAACAACAAAACTCAATTAGTCAAATGCAGTCCTAAATCTGACCTATTTTAAGTGAATTGGTTGTTGTTTTTATGAATTATTACTTATTGTTTCACTACATGTTGTGGGCTGCCTTGAGCTCACTTGTGGGGTAGGGCAGGATACCAAGTGAATTCAATCAATCAATCAATCAAACTATCTTTAGTTGCAAGGCAAGAAGTTAGGTCCAAAAGCAAAATATTATTTTTGCCAAGCTTGGAAAGAGGGCAGGGGCACAGGGGCATTAAATGAGCATCAGGCTAGATGAAGGGACAAACTTTATGTTTCAGGGTCTTGGGAGATCTTCCAAATAGGGGAGGGATGCAGGCAGTGGTGGGGTAGGTTGGAGGCAGTCTTAGTCTGATCAGATGAGTGGAAGTTTGGCAAGTACTTGAGATATTCTAAATTGTATCATTAGGATGGCTAGTCTTCTTAATGTGCCACTTCTTTCAGCAAATCCTCACACAGCAGCTACTTTTTGCAGCTAAAGACCAGATGAATCGCTTAAGAGGACTTGATTAATGATTTGTTGGCCGAGTGAGCCTTTGGCCCCAAAGAGAGCATTCTGCTCTAGTTGGCATGGTGAGATTAGGCACAGAGTCCTACATTTCTGCTGACTTTCGGCCGTCTGTAATGGTAATGGCCCACAGAGAAGGTATCATTCCAGCATCAAGGTGGAGTGTGTGTGTGTGTGTGTGTGTGAGAGAGAGAGAGAGAGATACAAACAAAAATGGAGACTGTCTTGTCATCGAAATTGCCATTCGATTTTGCCTACAGCAATGTGTCAACGTGAATTGTTGATTCCTGCTCCCAATGAGACTTCCTGGGAAAGAAAATGAATTTTAGACAGACCTTGTAAAAGTTATCACCAGAGGTGGAGAGGGGCCCCACAGCCAGAAATGCTTGTTCTAATAATGCTGTGTGGAGGTTCGACTGAGTAAACTTTTCTGAGGTCCTTCAGGGTA
>NW_015191411.1:0-1538 GCF_001447785.1 Gekko japonicus | reverse complement strand
TAAAACAGCTGATATTGTAATGGCCCTGTCTAGATCTAGGGAGCAGTCTCATTTGGAACACTGTGTACAGTTCTGGCCCGGGGTCATTTCCTGCGGGGGCACACAGGAGCGGAGCTCGGAAGTAAGGAGCCGAGGGGGTAGGCACATGCAACAAGCCCCGCCCCCTGCTCCCAGCAGCCCTCAGTCGGGCCGCAAGGAGCAAGAAGCAGCCAGGTAAATTGCATAGGGCCCCCCCCAGCCCGCCTTCAGGTACAAGCTCTCCCTCCTCTGCGAGGACAGATCTGCATGTTCCTCCCCCCCCCAATAGCTAGCAATCCTAAACAGTCCAGTGGAGCCTGAGCGGTGGGTGTTGCCTTCTGACACACTTCCGGTGATGTCAGGGGGGGCGGCATATGCAAATGAGTTATGCAAATGAGTTATGCTAATGAGCTCCTGCACCTCTTTTTCTACGAAATGACCCCTGGTTCTGTTCATCGTTATCTCCAAAAGGGCATTACAAGAGCTGGGAAAAGTGCAGAGGAGGGCCGCCAAGATGTTGAGGGGGTTGGAGCCCCTTCCCTAGGAGGAAAAGCTGAAGAGTCTCTGGGACTTCTCAGTTTAGAAAAGAGAGGACTAAGAGGGGGGGGGACACATGGGGTGGAGAGAGTTGAGAAAGAGGAATTTTTCTCCCTTTTCCAATTTCCGAGAACTGGAGGGCATCCAATGAAGTGGATGGGCAGTAGGTTCAGAATGGACAAAAGGAAATGCTACTTTAACACAGAGAGTGCTTAAAATGTGGGATTTAGCTGCCAGAGGGTGTAGCGATGGCCACAGGAATGAACAGCTTGAAAAGGGGATTAGAGTCTATCGGTGGCTGCTAGCCGTGCTGGCTGAGGGGGAACCTCCACGCTCAGAGGCACTAAGCCTCCGGATCCCAGAGCCAGGAGGCAACATCAAGGGAAGGCCTCGTTCTCTCTGCCCTGTTGCTGGCCCTCCAGAGGAACTGGCTGGCCCCTGTGTGAGACAGGAGGCTGGACTAGATGGGCCCTCACTGGTCTGACCCAGCAGGGCTCTTCCTGAGGTTCTTATGAATTCCAGTGGGTCACGGCCGGAAATGAGAGGGCTGCGTTCTGACTCCTCCTACCTGTGTCCAGATAGTTGCTCTCTTCCAGCGTCGAGCGCATCCCGAGCTCCTGCAACAAGAACCAGAGACAGACGAACGTTTGCGTGGCCCGTCCTCTGGGAATGTGCCTTGAAGCGTCCCTGCCCCCTAAACCATGCTTGCTCTGGGGAGGCCGCTTTCCCCACGGAGCCTGCCACCTGCGGATCAGCCTGCGTGCGTGCGGAGAGTCCCAGAGGAGAGGCCGAGGCCTGGCTGCCCTTTGGCGGAGCAAAGAGAGGCCAGCAGAAGCAGCAGCAGAGCAGCCAGTAAGCAAATCTGGAAGCGGCTGAAGAACAGCGACACAAGAGCAATGCAGGGAGGGTGCTGTGGGGACGGGCAGTTTGGAGGGAGGAGCGGTTTCAGGTTTGGGGGGGGCAGGCAGGGCACCCCTCCCCTG
>NW_015191410.1:0-1533 GCF_001447785.1 Gekko japonicus | reverse complement strand
TAGCACAATAACATTTTAACTATCTACTGGCCATGATCTACTGGTTCCTTGGAATTCCCTATTTCATCTACTGCGACTCCAAGATCTCTCTTGGTCAGTCTCTGCCAGTTCAGACCCCATCAACGTGTATTTATAGTTAGGATTTTTGGCTCCAATGTGCATCACCTTGCACTTGGCCACATTGAACCCCATTTGCCACATTGATGCCCACTCGCCCATCCTCGACAAATCCCTTTGGAGTGCCTCACAATCCTCCCTGGTTTACACCACCCTGAACAACTTCATATCATCCGCAAATTTAGCCACTTCACTGCTTACTCCCAACTCCAATTCATTAATGAACAAGTTAAAAAGCATCGGACCAAGTACTGATCCCTTTGGTACCCCACTACTTACCACCCTTCACTGAGAAAATTGCCCATTTATACTCACTCTCTGTTTCCTATTAATTAGCCAGTTTTTGATCCACAAATGGACTTGTCCTTTTATCCTGTGATTTTTGAAGGAGCCATGAAGGAGATTAGGCAAGAAAAATTGTGCCAAAGTGTTTTGTACCTTTAAAATGTGCACCTTCTTATTCATATAGCATGCAAAAATGCTTTGGTTGTGACCCTTCCAAGAAGATTGTGTCAAACCAGATTTGGGAAAGACTGCAAAGGAGGGGAAAACCTGGAAGGTGGATGATTAGTGGATAATGTTAAAAAACAACAACAACCCTGCATCAATTTGGAGGCCAAATGGGAGCAAAACCTCTGTATGTAGATTGCCACAGATATACCAGGATTAATGCAACTGTATGCTTGTTTCTATCTATGAAATGAATGAATACATACAAGACATTTTTGTCATAGAACCACGTTAAATAAAATATGAGATACAGCTCTATACTGATGTTACATTTTACAGTATTTTACTTGAGTGTGTAAAATCTGACCTCTAGTGACAGCATTGTTTCACTTTTCAAGATGATTTAGAGCAGGGGTGTTGAACTCACTTGTTATGAGGGCCGGATCTGACATAAATGAGACCTTGTTGGGCCGAACGCTGTGTGTCATAAAATGTAATGCCAGGTGGCGAACATACAAACTTTATAAAGGACACAAACACAAAGGGTTTTTTTTCTTAAAATAAAAACATGCTTAAAACGTTAGCTGAAATATTTTGTTTATTTAATAGTGTTTGATTGACACCTCTTGCTCTGAATTACTGCATCAAAATGTCTGTGCTGTTGCAATCTTGAGTATGCTGTTCAGGTGTGTATCTGTAAGCTGCAAACCTACGATGACGCAGCAGCGGCAGAACTAGAAGAAGAAGACAGCCAGTTCCACTACGGGCCTGATAGAAGTCCTCCGGTGGTCTGATCCGCCCCCTCCCCTGGGCCGCATGTTTGACACCCCTGATTTAGAGAATACGCCTGGCTTTTTATGTGTGTGTGCATGCGTGCAAAGAAAAGGCAGGTAATAGCAGCCTGGGAAGAATATAGGTTAGGAAAATATCAATGGGATAGGGTTGCCAACCTCCAGGAAGTGGCTG
>NW_015191409.1:0-1449 GCF_001447785.1 Gekko japonicus | reverse complement strand
TACCATGGGATCTAAAGTTAAATCACAAATATCTAAAACCAACTCTTTTCCTTCTTGATAACTTGGGCCAGTCACACAGCCTAACAAACCTCATAGGGTGGTTGTGAAGAAATGATACAGGAGAGGAGGAACCACGTACACTGCCCCAAGCGCCTTGGAAGAAGTGTAAGATAAAATATATGAAACAAATCTGGCTCCCAAATGTGTTTTATGGTCTGGCGCTGCAGCCCAGATGGATGGAGCTGTTTTTGGCTCCCCTGCCGTATGGGCTCCATGCTAGCTCTTCCAAAACATATCCGTGAGGAGGGTTTGTGAGAAATTTAATGTAAAAACTGAGGCCTGGAATCTGCCACACATACCTGTAGCAATATCCAGGAGCAGCTGGAAATATGGGCTGTGCCATACCTGTACTTCCTCACATTCCTCGAAGTTCTTGTGCACGCTCACAGCAGCATTAAGTCTTCTAGGATGCGGTTCAGATTTGCCATGAGTTCTTCCCACTGTCTCCATCTCCACACACGCAGGTACGTTTAGGACAGAGCTTCCCAAACTTATTTGGCCTACCGCCCCCTTTTCAGAAAAAAAACTAACCCCCTCCCCCCCCAGAAATCTACCTTCAAGAAGTGGACAAAAAGATGCAGTGACAAATTTGCACGTGGTAAAGATGTTGTTGTAAAGAAAGGTGTTGTTGGCCTGAAGCCAGAGGCCAGCAGCAGCCACCACACACTAGCCGAGCAGCAACACCAGTCTTACAAGGGTTGGCTATGGGGACCCCTCTCCACCTCCCTCCCTGATCCCAGGGAAGACCAGGAGAAGGCAGGAAAAGGCTGCTTTAGATAAATTCTGGACTCTTCTTTCTTTATGCTTCCATCGCCCCCTTATTTTTATTCAGCGCCCCCCAGTTGCACCCAAGGCTCCTACCGCCCACCTGGATCATTCCAGCGCCGCCCAGGGGGTGGTATTACCCACTTTGGGAACCAGTGGTTTAGGAGAAGGGAGACCTCTAGGCCTTCTAATGTGCCCAAATGACATCATCAGGAACACAGCAGGGTCTTGATTCAGAATAGATTGAAAATTGTTTCAAATGTCTTGTAGAGATTCTTCAGACTAGTATGTTTTCATGAGCCTTATTCATAATCAGACAGGGTTGGGTGTACCCTTCCCACATACTAATTTGCTAATGTCAACACTGTAGAACTCCTTCATTGAAAGCCTGTGTGGTATAGTGGTTATAATGTTGGGTTAGGATCTGAGAGACCCAGGCTGGAGTCCCCACTGAGCCACTGAATCTTTCTGGGTTCCCTTGGGCCAGTCACACACTCTCAGCCTAACCTACCTCACAGGGCTGTTGTGAGGATAAGATGGAGATGAATGTAAGCCATTTCTGGTCTCCATTGGGAACAAAGGTGGGATATAAATGAAGTCAGTAAATAAAATTATCCAGGTGAT
>NW_015191408.1:0-1484 GCF_001447785.1 Gekko japonicus | reverse complement strand
TCAGCTTAGAGGGAACACTGGTGTGCATATGTCTAAATAGATGCGTGCATATGTATGTAAAGGAACATTCAAACTGGAAGAATCCATCCCAGCTGCAGTTTGAAGTGGTGTACGGTCAAACACAGTGGTTTGGATCCGGTCTAAATTCTGTGGATCGACGTGCAACTTTCCGGAGCCCCCCCTCTCCTGCTGCAGCCCAAGATCCCCACCGATCCCCCCCCCCAATTGCTGCTCCTAGGGGATGAAAGGACTCACAGGAGCAATGAGTTGAAAGCGGTACCTATTTATCTATTTGCAATTTCTTGCTTTCGAACTGCTAGGCTGGCAGGAGCTGGGGCCAGAGATGGGAGCTCACTCTGTCACGTGGCACTAGTTTCAGCATCTTAACCTCTGAGCCACGGTGGCTCAGAGGTTAAGACGCTGAAGCTGCAGACTGGAAGGTCTGTAGCTCGGCAGTTCAACACCCTAGTGCCGCATGATGGAGTGAACTCCTGTCTCTGACCCCAGCTTCTGCCAGCCTAGCAGTTCGAAAGCAAGAAATAGCGACTAGATAAATAGGTACTGCTTCGGTGGGAAGGTAACAACATTCTGTGCACCTCGGCGTTTAGTCATGCCGGCCACATGGCCACAGAAATGTCTTCGGACAGTGCTGGCTCTTCGGCTTGGAAACAGAGATGAGCACCACCCCCTAGAGTCGGATTAGACTGGCTTTTGAGCAAGGGAAACCTTTACCTTTATCTATATCTGTCTGTATATATATGTGTGTGTGTATGAATGATATATACATTTGTCTGTCTGTCTGTCTGTCTGTCTCTCTCTCAATATATGCACACTTATCTATTCCATGCTCTGATCTGGATGGCCCAGGCTACCACGAACTCACCATATCGTAGAAGTTAAGCTGGGTCAGCCCTGCTTAGTAATTCGGATAGGCATCCAGGCAAAGGCAAGGTCAGGGCAAGGCAATGGCAAAACATACCTGAACATCTCTTGCCTTGAAAGCTCTACTGGATCACCGTACGTTGGCTGAGACTTGATGGCACTTTCCACCACATCTGTTCTACATGCCCTCACCTCCCCGTTAAATCTTGCTCTTCTTGATTTGTGCATTGTCCATGTCGGACATGTTACCCCCCCTCCCTGTCAGTTCCGATGCGATTGGCGGGAAGCTAATTAAAAAAAAAACACTCCTGTACATACTCGCTTGGAAGTCGGCCCTTTTCACATTAGTAGAATTTATTTCAATCTCGCTTAAATGTGCTTCTGCACTTGTGGAGCGGCGGTTTGTTCTCAATTAGCACAGCAGCACAACATCTCTCTGGGCTATTGACCCCTGGCGTGCTGACTGAGCACATGTTGCTGCTTCGCGTTGGCAGCGGCCCAGTTTGAACGAAAGGCTGTTTCCCATGCAAAGTTCTGGTTGCCTTAACCAGCTTCCATTTAATTTAAAACTCTGGTTCAAGGTATAAAAAGAGCTAATATTG
>NW_015191407.1:0-1583 GCF_001447785.1 Gekko japonicus | reverse complement strand
CACTCTCCGTCTGCATACTTTTCACTAATAAAGAAAATATATTAGCAGATATCTTTGCTCCTGATGTGAAAAAGGAGACTTTGAATTTCCAGCCCAGGTGGGATCAGGATAGGATGCCGAAGTTCTACCAAATATTTCTGAACAATGGGAGGAAAGAAGCATTTAGGGAGACTCGAGGACAAGCTTTGTCAATACACAGGAAAAGAAAGTCACGCAACGGGGCTGGCTTCAGCGCTGCAGTAGCATGCCTCTCTGCAAACAATAAGGAGCCCTAGGAAAAGACGGGAGGAGCGCACTCGACCGTTGGAGCCGGCGGAAACTGCCCGGTTATTTTATAAAACTGTAATAACAGATTAGGGCTGAGTCATCACAACACCGAACGCATTCTGCGGAGGATTTTAAACAAGTTGCTCTTTTGTGCGGCTGCGGGGAAGCACAGCACATTCTGAAGGGTGACTTTTGTGTATTCCGACATTCCAGTCGCTCCATTTGAGCGAAGATATCCAAAGCCCTTTCTTCTGCAGGCAGTACAAACACAGCGGGCGCAATCCAGACTCGTCGTAATCCATCAGAGCGTTCATCCAACGGCGGGCCAAAGATGGCCACATTTAAAGATGTCTCGGCCATTCGCTGTTGTGTCCCAAGGAGCCAAAGGGCCTCATGGACAATGTTCCCTCTAAGCTGTGGAGTCTTGTAAGCAAAACATCTACTTTGTGAGCTACTGGCATTAAAGTTGTGAGCAAGTGATTTGGCTACTGCATAAATTAGTTTGTCTGGAGCCATCCCTCCCATTCGCTGTTGTGTCCCAAGGAGCCAAAGTGCCTCATGGAGTGATTCCAAACAGACAGAACTCCTAGAAATTCAGGCCAGAGATTAGCATTAAGGAGGAATACCTGACAGGGCTCTTTTTGTAGCAGGTACTCATTTGCATATTAAGCGACACACCCCTAATGTAGCCAATCCTCCAAGAGCTTACAGTAGCCCCTGTAAGAAGAGCTCTGTAAGCACTTGGAGGATTGGCTACAGTGTGGCCTAATATGCAAAGGAGTTCCTGCTATGCCCTGACCTGGGTGGCCCAGGCTACCTTGATTCTGTCAGATCTCGGAAGCTAAGCAGGGTGAGCCCTGGTTAGTACTTGGATGGGAGACCGTCAAGGAAGTCCAGGGTTGCTAGACAGAGGCAGGCAATGGCAACCTGGCTCTGAACGTCTCTTACCTGGATAGCCTAGGCTAGCCTGATCTTGTTCAACCTCAGAAGCTAAACAGGGGCAGCCCAGGTTAGTTTTTGGAGGGGAGACCACCATGGAAGTCCTATGGAGAGTCAGGCAATAGCAAACCATCTCTGAGAGTAGGGTTGTCAGACCCCCAGTCCAGCCAGGTTGTCCCTGGTTAATACTTGAATGGGAGGCCACCAAGGAAGTCCAGGGTTGCTACTCAGAGGGTGCGTTCAGATGGGGCGTTTCAGCCAGCATAAACTGTACCGGTTGGAACCGTTGCAGTTTATGCCGGCTGAAACGCGATCACACTTACCTCCTGCCTGCGGAGCCCATTGCTATATGCCCATTCACACACAGCGGGCATCAG
>NW_015191406.1:0-1442 GCF_001447785.1 Gekko japonicus | reverse complement strand
AGCCAAGCTCCCAACTCTAAAAATCCTAGGAATCCCCTCTACTGACATCCACGCGCTGCTCCAGCGAGTGACAGAACCACCGAGGTTATACGTATAGCTGGATCGTGGGAATTGCCACCTAACCGCATTAGGAGCCCCGGAAACAAAGCTATAGGAATAACCGTGAGCGCGCAAGCCTCGACCTCAAACCATGGAGGAGCGGACCCCGCTGATCAATTCCAGCCAGTTCTCTTTCTTTCAGTTCTCACACGATGTGTTGGAATTTGCCTTCTGGTGGGACCTCACCACCATTAAGCAACGATTGCTCTGGCAAACCATCACAGCGGTGCTATTCTTCAGAACGGGATGGATAGCATCCCAACGGCACTGGGAGAGATTAAAAAGAGGCTGGGCTAGAGAGCTAGACGCGGCCAGAATCCATATTGAGGCACTACTTGCTCAATTAGCCGAGAAGAACGCTAGAACAGTCAATGATTGGACACGAATCCCAACTTAAAATCCTCAGAGAAGAACAGACTACCCATATAGAATCCCTCAAGGAGCAAAGTCGGAAAGACCTGGAAGGATTGCGAGCTGTAATGGAGCAGAAGCGATCCGAACATGTCAGAGAACTTGATGCCCAGAGAGAACACTATGAGGAGCTGTTAGAAAAGAGGAAAATTTTCAGGATGAGATGTCCGAAACCCAAAAGGTCACTGAAGAGGACCTCCTCCAGCTTAGAACAGACTGAGTTAACTTGGTGCTGGAAAAACAGGCTCTTGCCGACCATGTCCAAGAAGCCAAGCTTGCTTGCACGGCAGCTCAAGAGCGGGCTACCAAGGCAGAAGCAGCTCTGGCCAGGGTCACTGATGAACTCGCAAAGGCGAAATCCACCGCCAATTACCTCTTGGAACAAAACCGCAACCATAAGGACAATGTTAGTCATGTGTCCTGAAACCGGACCATCGATACCCTTAAGGACAAGGTCGGACTCCAACAGGCTATGATTGCCACCATACATCCGAAAGGCTCTACTGAGCAGGATGACCTTGATTTATATCAGGATCCGGCATCACAGTCCCTGAATGAGTCTGACCCAATGGAACCTATCCCCGTCAACCCGGTAAACATTACCAATCAAACGGTGACAGTTGGCAATTGGGCGATGACGAAAACCATTGTGGAAAACCGCATATGGCGACCTGAGGAATGTAAAGCCGTAGCTGTCGAGCTCGGCCCCCTCACCGAGAAAAACGCTGTGCAATGGATCACCACGGCCACTACATCCTATGCAGGGCTAGGAGGAGAAGACCTCACCCTGCTGGCTCGTAAGTGTGCCACTGGAAGCACCCTTGCCAATATAAACTCTGCCATCTCCTCAGAGAACTTAACCACTGCCCCTAGGAATACATGGATTACGCACGTGCTTAACTATCTACCTGGAAAAACAAGGTCCGCATGAG
>NW_015191405.1:0-1469 GCF_001447785.1 Gekko japonicus | reverse complement strand
AGCAGATGCTGTACCACTGAGCCATTGCCTTTTCCCTATGGGGACAAAACTGCAGGAACCCTGGTAACCCTGCTTTCCGATGGAGCTGGGGAAGTCATGTGATTTGCTTTCATATCGATGCTTGGTTTGAGTCCAAGTGATGCAGGGGGGGGGTGTCCAGTTCTCTGAGGTGACTCTCGGCAACCTAGCATTCTAGCAGTATTCAGTGTCCACAGAGGGAGAATGAGAAGCAGCTGTAGTACCTGGTGCTCTCACCTAGCCTCTGAACAAGAGAATGTTGCAAAGCATTTTAATTGTTGTCAGTAAATGGCATGATCTTGAATGTCCATTGTGTACTCTCAGGACAAGAGCCTATACTTCTCCAAGATGAGGGACAGAGGGTGGCGCTGGGAGAGGAGGTGTCAACTGGGTACCCACTGGTATGCGGGGTTCCTCAGGGGGCAATCCTCCTCCAATGTTGTTTAACATCTATATATGCACCCTCTCCCCCAATTGATGTGGAGTTTTGGGCTGGGGTGTCACAAGTGTGCTGATGACACCCAGCTATATCTGTTGATGGGTGGCTGACCAGATTCCACCCAGCAAATCTGGCTGAGGGGTTGGGGGCTGTGGTGGGACAGTTAAAACAGGGCTGTCTAAGATTGAATCCTACTAAGATGGAGGTTCTGTGACTGAGTGGGTGGGATTCAGGGCTGGGATGTTGACTCCCAGCTCTTAAGGGTGCACCCTTAACACCAGCACCAACTGTCAGGAGCCTGGGTGTGGTCCTGGATGCCTCCTTTTCAGTGGAGGCCCAGATCACAAATGTTGCCAGACTGGCGTTCTTCCCGTTATGCCAGGCCGGGCACCTGGCCCCAAGGGCGTAGACTTTCCAATTTCTCGGGGGGTGCCCCCCCCCCAAAGTCTGCAGCTCTTCGTGGCTTCCGTTCAAGGTGCCTCCAAGGCACTCTTGCACTTGATCACCATCCTTGGCATGTACTCTCTCACACACACACACACAAGTGAGTGCGGCACCTCCAAAAACACACACACGGGAGTGCACAGTCCCCCCCCAAGCTGATCTGCGAGACTGATGGATTGCCCATGGTCTCATGGCAGGGTCGTGGGGGGGGGGGTGAATGTATCATGTTACCGAGCCGGGCTTTCTCTTCAGGCATGGAGTGCCAATCAGACATGATAGGCTGAGGCTCCTCTGTTTACGTCCTGGCGAGGAAGGGAGGGAGGGTGAGGCGTCGCTTAACTCTTGCCAGGCTGCCGCACACGTCAGGCACACCTGGTCAAGATTGTCAAGATTGCTTCTGCTAAGGGGGCCGACGGCAGGCCAGTGCCGGCAGGTGGGTGGGCACTGAGGGCGGGTAATCCTGTGGTTCCTGTGTGTGATCTGCCAAGCTGCTCACGGGTCCTTTTCACCCCCCTGAGCCCAAGCTGGAGGAGAAAAAGATGGGGATGGGCGAGAGCGGGGTGGGAGG
>NW_015191404.1:0-1469 GCF_001447785.1 Gekko japonicus | reverse complement strand
TCTATCTCAAACCTACTGCTCACCAGCTTTATTGGATGGCCTTGAGTTCTAGTATTCAGGGAGTGGTAGAAAAAATTGTCTTTGTCAACCTCTCCACCTCTTGCAGAATTTAATAATCCTCCTTCACCACCACCCATCTTTTTCTAAACGGAAAAGTCCCATATTCTTCATTTTTCCTCATAGGGATGGTGCTCCAACCTCCCAATCATGTTAGTTGCCCGTGTGGCAACCCCACAGAACTAAGGTCAAACTAGAGAAGACCCAGAAGAACAAATTCAAGCCGGGGAATACCAATTGTAATCCTTAGAAGGCCAGCAAAACCCAGGGTCAACGTGGCAGTGTAAGCCCAACAGAAACAATGTCAAATCAGAGCATCAGAGATTTTCCTAGTTGGTTTTAAATTGTGTGATATATATCTCTACACAATCCCTGCTATCACAGTACCATAAAACACAATCAGATAAAATTATTAAGCATTCAATTATATTTTACTTTATTTTAATACACCCTGAGCCTCTCTTGTCAAGGGAGTGGTAGAGAATAATTTGGTAAATAAAAAAATAAAAATAAAATAGATCTATAGAGGGGCATTATATCAATCATTCTATTTTCACTCCTTTTCCTAACAATCCCTAACATAGTTTCCCTTTTTCACCACTGCAGCACACTGGGTTGACACTTCCATGGAGCTATCTACTACAACCCCAAGACCTTTTTTTTCCTCTCAGTTTCAGCAAGTTCAGAATCCATTATCCTGTTTTTGTATTCCAGTGTTCATGACATTACACTTACCAGCACAGAACTTCATTTGCCACAGTGTCTCCCACTTACTCAACTTGTGGAGATCCTCCTGAGGCTCTTCACAGTCAGTCTTGGTTTTCACCATCCTGAATAATTTAGTGTATTCTGCAAAATTGGCCACAACATTACTCACCCCTAGTTACAGATCAATTACAAACAAATTAAATAGTACCACCCCAATACTGATTCTCGTGTAACCCTACTGCTTATTCCCCTCAATCGTGAAAATTGTCTATTGATTCCTCCTTTTTGCTTCCTCTCATTTAACCACTTTTTTAATACATGACAGAACCTGTTATCTTATGTTTTCTTATTTCATTCTCTTATCCCATGACTGCTAAGTTTACTCAGGATTCTTTGGTGAAGTACCTTGTCCAAACCTTTTGAAAGTCCAGGTATAATATCCACTGAGTCACTGTTGTCGACAATGTTTGTTCACTTTCTCAAAGAATGACAAAACATTGGTGAAGCAGGACTTCTCTTTGCAGAAGTCATGCTGGGGTGTTTTTTTTCCCCTCAGCAAGCTTTGTTCCTCTGTGTGCTTAAGAATTCTATCTTTGATTACAGTTTCTGCTAATTTGCCTGGGACAGACATTAGGCTGACTGGCCTGTAAATTCCCTATTCCTCTTTGGTCCCACTTTTAAAAATTGGTATATCCTTTCCTGCT
>NW_015191403.1:0-1462 GCF_001447785.1 Gekko japonicus | reverse complement strand
TTGAATTCTGAGTTCAAAGTTCCGAGAGTTCAAACTCCGAGAGTGGAGTTCCGAGTTCCAATTTCTGAGAATGGAATTCTGAGTTCCGAGTTCCAAATTCTGACAATGTTCCAAGTTCCAAATTCCACAAATTGAATTAAAGGTTCCGAGAGTGGACTTTCGACTCCAAGCGGAGTTCCGAATTCCAAATACCGAAAATGGAGTTCCAAGCTCCAGATTCCAAAAACTGAATTCCAAGATCAAAGTTCCGAGCGGGGAGTTCCGAATTCAAAATTCCGAGAATGGAATTCTGAGTTTCGAGTTCCAAATTCTGAAAATGGAGTTCCAAATTCCAAATTCCAAAAATTGAATTCCGAGTTCAAAGTTCCAAGAGTGGAGTTCCAAGTTCACAATTCTCAGAATGGAATTCATTTTCCGAGTTCCAAATTCCAAAATTCCGAGTTCCAAATTCTGAGAATTGAATTCCCAGTTCTGAGTTCCAAATTCCGAAAATAGTTTCATGTTCCAAATTCTAAAAATTGAATTCTGAGTTCAAAGTTCCGAGAGTGGAGTTCCAAGTTCCAAATTCCGAGAATGGAATTCATTTTCCGAGTTCCAAATTCCAAAATTCCGAGTTTCAAATTCCGAGAATGGAATTCATTTTCCGAGTTCGAATTTCCATATTCAAAATTTGAATTCCGAGTTCAACGTTTGAGAATGGAGATCCAAATTCCGAAAATGGTTTCATGTTCCAAATTCCAAAAATTGAATTCTGAGTTCTAAGTTCCAAATTCTGAGAATGAAATTCCGAGTTCCGTGTTCCAAATTCTGAAAATGGAGTTCGAAGTTCCATATTCCAAAAATTGAATTCTGAGTTCAAAGTTCTGAGAGTGGAGTTCCAGAGTTCCAATTTCCGAGAATGGAATTCTGAGTTCCGAGTTCCAAATTCTGAGAATGGAATTCCCAAGTTCCAAATTCTGAAAATGGAGGTCAAAGTTCCAAATACCAAAAATTAAATTCCGAGTTAAAAGTTCTGACAGTGGAGTTCCGAGTTCCAAATTCCGAGAATGGAATTCCAAGTTCCAAATTTCAAATTGCGAAAATGGAGTTCCAAGTTCCAAATTCTGAAAATTGAATTCCGAGTTAAAGGTTCCGAGAGTTGCCTTTCGAGTTCCAAATTCCGAGAATGGAATTCCGAGTTCCAAATTCCGAAAATGGAGGTCAAAGTTCCAAATACCAAAAATTGAATTCCGAGTTAAAAGTTCTGAGAGTGAAGTTCCGAGTTCCAAAATACGAGAATGGAATTCTGAGTTTAAATGTCAAATTCCAAAAATGGAGTTCCAAGTTCCAAATACCAAAAATTGAATTCCGAGTTCAACGTTTCGAATGTGGAGTTCTGAGTTCCAAATTCCGAAAATGGAGTTCCAAGTTCCAAATTCCGAAAATGGAGGTCAGAGTTCCAAGTTCCAAAAATTGAATTCCG
>NW_015191402.1:0-1464 GCF_001447785.1 Gekko japonicus | reverse complement strand
GAAATGCAAATGAAACCCAGAACTCAGGAATGGGAAAATGTGGAAGCAATACTTGATTTTTGATTGACATGATAGGTGAGACATAAAGTGATTTGATGGTCTCTGTCCTTATCCAAATTGCCTGATTTTTCTTGCCATTTTCAAATTAAATATTGGTAAAGTAAATCTCATTTTAGATTCCCAGTCAATAAAAACAGAGACTCCAGAGAGCTCGAAACAAGGAGAATTTTTATGAAGCCAATTCAATAATTCATGAATGGCTGGAAAAATGTTTATTTACCTTCTATAATAAAAAACAGAGGAAACATATTAGTATTCACTTTGCATGTGAGAATGTATGGAAGATTCCAAAGAATACAAGAAAATAATCCGGTAGGACAAATCTACAACAGAGGATCAGCACCCTGACTGGACTCTGGCAAATAAATAAAAATAAATGAAAACATTATAGAAAACACTCTAAGTTTAGCTCCCTAAGTAATACTGTTGCAAGTAAATAAGACAGAGGAATCAATATATCTAATTCTCAACTTGGCCAAGTCCGTGGATACTTAAATCCGGAGACTGGGGCCATGAATAGACAAATCTTTCCACAAACCTAACAAATTCTAAGGTTTGCAGAAAAATCTCAAATCTAAAAAACCCCCAAACACTGGGGAGTTAACTGCTTCAATTATAAAAGGTACACCTGTAGCTTTAAGAAAGTAATGCCCTCAGTAGTCAGTCATTACTATGCAACCACAACAGTACCATCAGCCTTCAGTACTTGGGTTGTCAGTGGATGGAGGGAGGTGGGCAGGGCCTTTTCCAGGGTTGTTTGGCCACAGAGGATAGACTCATTGGGGCAGGCCTTGCAGCAACCAACAGGCATCTTGCTGTCACCTGACTTGCATGACTCACCCAGGCCTGGCTGCTTGATACTGTTTAACAGCACAGAAGCCAGTATGGTGTAATAATTAGTTTCATACTAGGAACTAGGAGACCCAGGTTCAAATCCTACTCTGTTGTGAAAGCTCAGTGGGTAATCTTGGGTTAGTCACTAGGGGTGTGCATTCCGATCCTCTTGAGCTAAAAATATACTCCCAAAATACCTTATCAGTATTTGGGGTATATTTTGGCATCTCAAAAGTATCTGAGATTTTTCAGGAAAACCAGGGGGGGAAATCCCCCCCCCAATCCCAGATATTTTTAGGAACTGGGAAGATCGGGGAAAACAGCTGTCAGGGAGACTACACCCTGCTGATCAGCTGCTTCCCTTGCATCTTTTGCAGTCCCTTTAAACCAGTCTGGTTTAAAGAGACTGCAGGAAAAAATGGGGGAAACAGCTGAGACACGGGGAAACTGCGCCTCACATCTCAGCTGTTTTTTTCCTACTTTCCTACTTTCCAATAGACCTGAAATTAAAAAAAACAAACAGAAAAAATTACACACCAAAATCAATCACCCTAACCTAACTCACAGGGT
>NW_015191401.1:0-1471 GCF_001447785.1 Gekko japonicus | reverse complement strand
AACATTTTTATAACAAGGTCTTGGGATTTTAAAAAATATATATTTGTATCAGCTCCTTCAGTCTAGATTACTGTTTCACAAAGCATAACTTATTGTCTCCTTTGGAGTTTAAATCAAGAGGGGGGAAAGGAGGACACTATGGAATCATTTTTTTAAAAAAATTAATTTCTGCAGAATGAATACAAACCAGAAAAGGATTTTTCAGAGGAAGATCTTAAGAATGCCATCAGTGTGCACCATGCATTAGCATCAAAGGCAACAGATTATGACAAGAGGCCGAATGTCCTGAAGCTCAAGACAGCCGATTGGAGAGTCCTGCTTTTCCAAACCCAGTAGGTTGCATTCACTTCCTTTTATGGTTCATGTAAAATATGCATCAGCTGACACTTTCATTATACTTTTTGAAAGTATTGCTTTTATCCCACTGTGCAGTGCGGGCAGGGCTGTGAGGAGGGGAAAGCAGGTAACTTCCTCCCGCATGCACGCCTCTTCCACCAGTACCATTTCTGCTGGTACGAAAGATTCTGCTGGCATAACAGGCACATTGAGGCTTTTCCCTCCTCACTGCAGCAACTGACGTGAGGGTTTTTGTCCACGTGGTTCCCCCAACCCCCCAACGTAGTCTTTCAAGCACTCACTGCTGGGGAAGGGAGAAGGTGGGAAAGCTCTGACTGTGCCAGTGGTTTCCAGTAGCAGCTCCTAGGGTCCAACCCTTGGTGTTGGAGACCTCTAGGCATTTGGTCTTGGGCAACTTCGACATTCATGCTGACACTGGTTTATCAGGTGTACCCCAGGAGTTTAGGACTACGATACCAACTGTGGGTTTGTCACCCAAGTACCTTTAGTCCAATGCATATTGCTGATGATGCATTCCGCCTAGTGTTCTCTATGAAGTATGAAGAGGTAGCTCTGTGGCTGGGGGATCCTGTCGTGACTCCCTTGTCATGGACCAGTTATTTCTTGGTGAAGGTTTACTTGGGGAAATTGTGATTTGTACAGGAGTAGGGGGGATGGGTTAAGATGCTCCATGTCTAGAATCTGATGGACCAAGAAGATTCCAGGTGGCCTTTGGGGAGCTTATTCTTGGTATTATTGGCTGTTTTGTTGATGCCTTTGGCAGTCTGCGGAATGGTGCATTCTTAGGCTTTTGTTGCAGTAGCTCCGGAGCATCTCCTGCTGGCTAGAGCATGGTCTGCTCCTTATTTCACTCGAGGAGACACTGAGAAATGCCAAAGATTAAGGCTATTGTTCAACTGGCAGAATTCTTGCAGTGAGTCCCCTACGAGCGTCCATTTGAAACTCTCCGCTGCAGCAGTGGCAAAGCAATCGTTCTTTGCCTCTAGCACTTCAGCTGAGTGCTGTCCAGCTGAGATGTTTTGGGGACGTTTTGCAACCTAGCTCCCCAAGGTGTGATTGCTTGCTGCAACCTGTTTGTGAAGCAATTTGTGGATAAAAATCATTCTTACGCTCC
>NW_015191400.1:0-1751 GCF_001447785.1 Gekko japonicus | reverse complement strand
AGAGTCCGTGCTCCTAACCAGTACACCAACCAGGCAGGCAATGGCAAACCACCTCCATTCGTCTCATGCCGTGGAAAACCTACAGAGTCCCTTTAAGATGGCTTCCACTAGATAGCGCTTTCCACTGTCACCAATTACGCAGGGGAATTTCCCCCCAAGCTCTGTATTTTAGATCCTAATTAGGCCCCTGATAAGGCCGCCAGTTTCCAGGCCAGAGGTGCCCGTCACTATAGTAAGAAACCAAACAGAATTGATCTCCTTAGCTCCTTGTCAACTCTTGTTTTATGGTTGAGCGTGGCCCCCCAGTGTTTGATATCTGAACATTAAGAAGTCAGGTTCTCTTGCACAAATTGAATTGTTTTCTGAAACTTACCTGATGGACAGTCTCAGTACAAAAAGCTCCAAAAAAGCCGATTCGATGAGTAACGTTTGATCTTCTTTTGGGAGGTCCATAAATCCTGGGATTTTCTCCGCCCAGCTCCTGGAGATGTCAAGGGAGGCCGTGAGAAGGTTGTAGAACTGTTGGACATGTTCAGCATCGGTACCCGCAGCAGCCTGCTCGGTAGAACAGTACTGGGAGGAAAGCCATTCCAAAGAGAGAGAGAAATATATAGGATACATTTTAGGATGCTTCAACTGGTGGGTTTTTTTTTTTTTTACATTTGTCCTTGAGTTGAGATGGAAGTTTCATGTAGACTGTAATTCTGAATTGTCTGATCTACTTTCCACAGGGCCTGCAAGACGGAGCTCTTCCACCAGGCGTTCGACTAAGGAGCCGCATCATACACCGAGGAGTGTCCCTGTGCCTTGGCTTTACCATAGGGCTGCCAAGTGGGGGCGGGTGGCGGGTAAACCCCCGCTTTGGAGGCCCGATTTCCGTCGCTGTGGAATCGGGCCCTGTGGGGAACTCCGCCCCCCGAAGCGCAGTGTGGCTGTGTCACCGGAGATGACGCAACCACGTCGATCACGTTGGGGGCATGGCCCCGATCGTCGGAGGGAAAACTCTATGGTTTTCCCTCCGATGATCGGGGCCACGGCCTCAACGTGATCGACGTCGCGCGTCACGTCCGTTGACGTGCTGGTGGCGCGTGTGTGCTTTGCGCGCGTGCACGATGAGGGATGGCTCCCGGAGCGTGGCAAGGCTCCCCCACCGGTGAGTAAACTTTACTTGGCAACCCTACTTTACCATCTTTACCTTCACCTCCAGCCTTGCCCTGGCCTACCACCGTTGTCTCTAGCCTGTGCCTGCCGCATAATAAGTGAGCGAACTGAGCTGGTATGAAAGTTATGGGAATCATACAGCTGGCCCCTAGCTAACATGCCCTCCCCCCGGCCCCCTAGTGTTTCTTCTGGGCCCCCTCCCTCCTGGGCTACTCCCAATGTGCTCCAACTTACCATCTGCACTGTACTTCCATTTAATTAGCTGATGGGCCCCCCGAGGCCCCCTCCCAAAGAATTCCCTACCTACAGGGCTGTCATACAGTCACCTAAGCCATATTAGAAATAATGTTGCTTTTGTTTTATCTGATAATGTTACAGTGTTTTACCTGTGTTTTAGTGGATTGTTATTTGTAATATGTTTATATAGGTTTAACTGTATTTTTATGAAATGTTGTGTAAGCTGCCCTGAGCCCGTGTTCGCAGGGAGGGCAGGGTATAAACTGAATCAATCAATCAATCAATCAATTTTTAAAATGTAACTTTTAAAATAATTTTGAACACGCTGTGATTGTTTGTGACTGTTATACTAC
>NW_015191399.1:0-1489 GCF_001447785.1 Gekko japonicus | reverse complement strand
CAGGCAGAATACTTATTTATTTACTTCCAGTTTATATCCCGCCTTGCCGGTGTGAACTGGCTCAAGGCGGCTTACACAAGTCAATATCGACTGCGGAGGCCTAAAATCCCCAGTGGAGTAAAGAGGACCCGGTCACCCTCATAAGCCACAGCAGTGATGGAGGCAGCTGCTCCTCTTTCAGCATAGCAGCAGATGAGATGCTTGGACCGAGGGGCAGTGTGCAGCGGAAAAGACCAGAACACAATCCTAAAGAGGCTCATCTGTTTTTCACACTTGCTCACTGTTATGTATTACCTTATGTAGATAGCCTGAATGGAGAATGAGCCTGAGCTTCAGTCACAAGCTCCATAGACTCCCAGTATCCTAAAATCAACAACCTGATTGGCTGATGTTGTAGAATGGACCAATCAAGAAAGACTGTGACTTTCGACGGGAACAAACCCTATTGGTCTTAAGCGCTCACTCATGATTGGACCTTAGTATTCTAGGGGTGTGGTTTAGCTAGTTCCAAATTGTATATAAATTGGGATTGTTCCGTGTTTGTTGTTGTGTTCTGAGTGGAATAAAGAAATCACTTTGAGAAAAGCTGCCTCAAGCCCAGTATATACTACTCACTGATGGCAGAAGAGACAAAAATGTTCTCAAGTGACCTGTGCAAATTTTCCCCAAGCAGGGCCACAACTGTGGATTGGAATGGGGTTGTTTATATACCATATTTTATTTATTTGCTTCATTGGTACCCCCCCTTTCTCCCCAACGAGGACTCAAGACAGCTTACCTTATTCTCCTCTCCTTCATTTTATCCTCACAACAACCCTGTGAGGTAGGTTAGACTGAGAGGAAGTGAATGGCCCAATGTCACCCAGCAAACTTACTAATTTTAAAAATTAAATTACATTAAAAGTCTTCTTGGAAATGAGCTCCATTTTGGTATCAAGTAAGCGGGGCTAATTTATGTGATTTCCCCTTTTTTGAGCTAATTTATTTATTTAAAAACGAACAAATCCTATTTTGCTTGACTTTATTTTGGCTTTCTTCTCATGAGGAGAGGCCAGCGACAAAACATGACCGTAAAAGGACCTGGCTAGGATAATTTGTGGTCTCCTGATTTTCTAGATTTGATTACCGTAATGCTCTGCTCTGTACTAGGGGTTGCCTTTGAAAAGTGTTGGGGAACTGCAAATCTCAAGAGAACATTGTGGAGTTGCTTGCATTGAACACGTAATGCCGATGGCCATCCACTCATCTGCTTCCAGGTCACATTTGCCCACTTCAATGTACTTTTGTTATTGTCCTTTTAGAAAAGGAGAAATGGGTTTCACCCATTTTGTTCCTGTACTGTTCTGAAATTTCATTCTGTTCTGCATTCCTTTTCACCTGAATTCAGGTCTCACTAAGAGTGTTTCTAAAATTAGTTCTGGAATGCAGACATACACATTTGCAGTAGACTTTACTTCGTTTTAGGGGGCCGTGGTGGCTCAGTGGTTAA
>NW_015191398.1:0-1490 GCF_001447785.1 Gekko japonicus | reverse complement strand
TGCCCATCAGTTTCACTGGATGCCCTTGAAACCAGTACTTTTGAGGCTGCTACTATTTAATTTGTTCATAAATCACCTGGAACTAGGGGTGACTAGTGTAGTGACCAAGTTTACAGATGACACAAAATTATTCAAGACAGCGAAAACCAAGGATGACTGTGAAGAGCTCCAGAAGGATCTCCACAAAACTGGGTGAACAGGCAACAATGTGGCAAATCAAGTTTAATGTTGGTCAATGTAAGGTGACGCACACTGGAACAAAAAATCCCAACTTCAAGTATAGGCTAAGGGGGTCTGAACTTGCTGAGACAGAGAGGCAAAAGCTCTGTGGTCATATTAGACAGCTCAATGAAAGTGTCAACCCAGCATGCTACAGTAGTGAAAAATGCACACTCTGTGGGGGATTATTAGGAAAGGGACTGAAAAGAAAACAGCCGCCATTATAATGCCCTCGTATAGATCTATGGTGCAGCCTCATTTGGAATACTGTGTGCAGTTCTGGTCACCAGATCTCAAAAACGACATTGCAGAGATGGAAAAAGTACAGAGGAGGAGGGCAACCAAGATGATTAGGGAGTTGGAGGACCTTCCCTATGAGGAAAGGCTGAAGAGTCTGGGACTTTTCAGTTTAGAAAAGAGATGACTAAAGGCAACATGATAGAGTTTTATGAAATTATGCACAGGGTGGAGAAAGCTGACGGAGATCATTTTTTCTCCCTCTCCTGACATACCAAAACTTGAGGGCATTCAGTGAAGCTGATAGGCAGTAAATACTTATTTACACAGTGAGTGATTAAAATGTGGAATTCACTGTGGAATTCGCTGCCAAAGGATGTAGTTATGGCTGCAGGCACACACAGCTACAAAAGGAGATTAGACAGATCCATGGAGGGAAGGGCTATCGACAGCTACTAGCCGTGGTGACTAAAGGGAACATTCAGAAGCAGTAAAACTCTGAATACCAGTGCCAGGAGGGAACACAAGGGGAAGGCCAAAGCCTCTATATGCCCTGTTGTTGGATCTCCAGAGGAACTGGCTGGCGAGACAGGATGCTGGACTAGATGGACCACTGGTCTGATCCAGCAGGGTTCTTCTTATGTTCTTAAGATAGTAGGAAAGGAAAATGTTTCACACAATTGCAAGGCTCCATAAGACTGTGAAGTCAAATGAGCTAAGACTAATGTCACCGTACCTCTCAGGATAGTTGTAGGGATTACGATAAAGTAATATTATGCTAAGTGCTTTGAGTAACTGAATGGCCTATGTAAATATTTTAAGAGAAAAGGCTGAATTATGTTTTAAAGAGATGGATGGCACCTCTGAAATTTGTGAATATGCATTTTTATAAAAAATTCTCTTACAACTGTGGCTTTTGGGAATATGTTCCACTAATGGTGGAGCCACCCTCCAGAGGAAACATGAATCTTCTACTGAAGGACAGCTCCACTGTTAGTGGAATACGTTGATAAGATCCAGCCCAACGGGACTGA
>NW_015191397.1:0-1463 GCF_001447785.1 Gekko japonicus | reverse complement strand
GGCTTTTATTTGCTTTTAATCTGTACGTCGCCTAGAGCCCCACAGTTGCGGGGGTCGGGCGATTTATAAATTATAAATAAATTCTCAACACAGCAATATCTGTGGATGCTTAAAATCTGGATATTTGTGCCATGGACAGACAAGACAGATCTTTCTACAAACCTGGAAAATGCCCCCCAAAACTGAGATTGGAGGGGAAATTGTGAGTTGAACTCCCCCAAATTACTAAAGGGGAGCGCCTGTAGCTTTAAGAAATGGATGCCCTCATTGGCCATTGCTAGGCAACCACGTTGCCAGCCTTCCAGGCTCTGTCACAAAAATGCAGGGAGACGGAGCAGAGCCTTCCCAAGGCTGTTTTGGCCTTTGGGGGAGGACTCACTGGGTCCAGGCCCAGCAGCAACCATCTGGCTACCACACAACTTCCCTGACTCATCCAGGGGTGGATTGACCATTAAGAGCACTGGGACACCTCTTGGTGGGCTGATGACCTCCTCCCACATTTTGGCCAGCCCAGCCCTGCCCTGTGACAGAAGGGCTGAACCTGGCCTGCGCAATCCCCATGCAAGGGAGGAGGGGTTAAGCCGGCTGCCTCTTTCATCCTCCCTTACCCTACTGGAAGCATGAGGCGGAATCAGGAGAGATGCCTTTTCTTCTCCCCCCCTTCCTCTGGTGGGGCTGCCACAATTCCAGTTTATCTCCAGATGACCATGATCAGTTCCCCTGGAGAAAATGGCTGCTTTGGAAGGTGGACTCTGTGGCATACCCGGATGAGGTCCCTCCCCCTCCTTCCCCAGGCTCCGCCCCCAAAACCTAGGTCTTCCTCTGATGTTGTCTCCTGGCCTAGGGTTGCCAACTCTGGCTTCGGAAATGCCTGGAGGTTATGAGAATGGAGCCGGGAGAGGGTGGGGGTCAGGGCCAGGAGTAGGGGGATGGGAAATATCTGGAGGTTTTGGGGTTTTGAGGGTGGAGCCTGGGGAGGCAGGGCCCTCCGTGGGGATGTGATGACATAAGGTTGATTCCACATTACCCTTTTAAAGCACATGGTTTCCATTATTGGCTGGTCATGGAGGAAACTGGTACAGGGACGGCTGTTTCACACAGCATTTCCCTTCTGGTAAGGAGCTGTCTCTGAAGAGCTGTGGCCATTTCAAACTGTGCCGTTTTCTTTTCCCACCAGTTTCCTCCACGTGCACAATCTCCCTGAGAGGCTTTTAAAAAAAAACCATTTTATTGGGAACGCTATGATGCTGATTTGACATCCTATTATACTGTTAGAGCGCTCCCAATAGAACATCCTGTTATAGCTTTATAGCACTCCCAATAGAGCATAGAAAAATAGGAGAGATTGCGCGTCGGGGCGAAAAGGGCGCAAAACCCCCATCACTGGAGGAAGCACTACGGGGCATTTGACACAGCCCACTGGAAGAAAGGACCGAAGACCTGAGGAAAGCAGTTTTCGTCAA
>NW_015191396.1:0-1623 GCF_001447785.1 Gekko japonicus | reverse complement strand
ATCCTGGGCCGCCACAAGCACTGTGGTCCCGTCTGCACATTGATTCCAAGGTAAAAGGTTCCTGATCGTAGTGGACTCATTTTCCAAATGGCTGGAGGTAGCCACAATGTCCATCATGACATCAGCCTCAGTCATCAGAGCACTATGCCTCATCTTTAGTACACACAGTCTGCCTGAGACTGCAGAGTTCCACCAGTTTATGGAGGCCAATTCTATTAAGCATGTCACAGCCGCCCCGTTCCATCCATCCACCAACGGACAAGTGGAACGAATGGTCTGTACGACCAAGGACACGCTCAAGAAAATAGTCCATGGCAACTGGGATCACAGGATGGCTGATTTGGTGTAGTGGTTAAGTGAGCGGACTCTAATCTGGGAGAACCGGGTTTGATTCCCCACTCCTCCACTTGCACCTGGCTGGATGACCTTGGGCAAGCCATAGTTCTGATAAGAGCTGTTCTTGAAAAAAGAGCAGTTTCTGTCAAGAGCTCTCTCAGCCCCACCTACCTCACAGGGTGTCAGTTGTAGGGAGGGGAAGGGAAAGAAGATTGTAAGCCGCTCTGAGACACCTTTGGGTAGTGAAGGGCGGGGTATAAATTCAATCTCTTCTTCTTCTTCTTCTACTTCAGCAACATATTATGCCGCACTCAATAACCAGTCGCAGTCCAGTGGAGCTCCTGATGCATCACCGCTTGACTACAGTGCTGGACCGCTTACACCCCAACCTCACGGTGGACAGGCCACCTCAACGAAAGGTTCCAGACCCCCTTCGCTCGTTCCATCCGGTGACCTTGTCTACACCAGGAACTACAGCGAGGGTCCTTTGTGGGTAGAAGCGACCATGACCGCCAGCACCAGACCAGTGTTGTATTTGGTTTCCACAGCAGAGGGGCATAGTCGAGGCAGCTTCTTGAACAAGTGATTTCATTTTATTCAGCTCATAACAACACTAGACAAAATAGCATAGAACAAGGCTGACTTACATATGATTTGAACGGGCAAAACCACACCCAACAAACAGATAACAACCAATAAGAACAGGGAGCTTGGAACCAATGAGAGTGGTTCCCGCTGAAGGCATAGGTTTCTCTGATTGGCCCATTAGGTCAATCCTCGCGATGCTCTGTTAATATAGAACTAAGCATAAGCTCACTCATGTCTTTATTACAAGACATAACACCCCTCCCCCCTAAGTCAGCACACATAGTCCTGTAATTTCACAGGCCGAGTCCTTATGCGTTGTGAGCATCTCAGTTCTACCACCAGTGTTCTGGCCCTGTTGCTGGTGTCGCATGGGTCAATGTCCCTGGGTACGACCGGGTGGTGATTGCTGGAAGTTCCCGGCTCGCTGGCCTGCGCCGGTGTTCTAAAAGTCTCGGGCCCTGTGTCTGAGGAGTTCTCGTGCCCGGCATCAGAGAAGGTCGGCTATTCTGTGCCGGCAGGTGACGCTGCTATGGCTGACCCCGCCTCGGACTGGAACTGGGGTGCATTGCAAGAATTGAATTCTCTCCCTGGTCATCTGGGTCCGCTGTCTCTGTTTCTCGAACCCAGTGCCTCCGGAGCTGATCAAGGTGCCTGCACAGACTATGCCCCTTGACTTCCAGTGGAGTACTGGATCAGGTT
>NW_015191395.1:0-1570 GCF_001447785.1 Gekko japonicus | reverse complement strand
AGCCAGGGGTAGGACTAGATGTCCCGTACGGCCCCTTCCAACTATATGATTCCATGATTCTATGAATTTGAAGTGGTGTTCCGCATTCAACGCATGATGCACCCTTTGTCTAGGCCGGGCCTTTGGGGCGCAATGGAGCTTTACAACCGTGTCCTTAAGATCACAGCCTCCGTCAGTCACCTTCAGGCCAGCGGGGATGGGGGGGGGGGACCGGCTTCCTGGAGGACTGAAAGGGTAGACCCATCATCGCTCCATCACTCAGGTACAGCTGCAGCGCTGGGGGAGGGAGGAGGGAAGGCAATTATGACTGATAAATCGCGGGCTCCCGTTGTTTGCAATGTCATTCGGCTCACCTTTTTTTTCCACAGTCCCCTCTTTCCAGCTGTGTAATTAATTAGTGCATTGGAAGTGCTTCGTTTTCCCGTGATCTACAGGTTGACCTTGCACCTTCCCTCTGTTTCTCCCGGATTGTTGTCTTTGAAGCCTCTGTCCCGTCGGTGCACGGAGGAAGAGGTGTGGTGAAGACAGGAGACTGTCCCTTCCTCCGTCTTGAGAAACGCTTTCAGTCACCAGGTGTCTGAAGGTGACGCCTCCGCCCCCGCGCTTACCCCAGAGAACTGTAAGCCCCCCTGAAGGTGCACTGCACCACCGAGCCCCAAGGCTGGGGAAGTTACCTGTCACGTCATAAGAACATTAGAGAAACCGTGTTGGATCAGGCCCATGGTTCATCCAGTCCAATACTCTGCATCACACAGTGCCCAAAAAACAGATGCCGTCAGGAGGTACACCAACAGAGCCAGAACTCCAGAAGCCCTCCCACTGTTGCCCCCCAAGCACCAGGAATATACACCATCACTGCCCCAGACATAAGAACACAAGAGAAGCCATGTCGGATCAGACAAATAGCCCATCCATTCCGACACTCTGTGTCACACAGTGCCCAAAAACCAGGTGCCTGCAGTGTCAGCTAAGGTAGAAAACCACCTCTTCCTATGCCATGTTTTCTGGGTTCCAAGAGTCTGGGAAACAGTTCTGTAGCCAGTTACAGGGTTGCCAACTCTGGGTTGGGAAATACCTGTAGATTTGAGCTGTAAGAATATAAGAACATAAGAGAAGCCAATGTTGGATCAGGCCAATGGCCCATCTAGTCCAACACTCTGTCACACAGTGGCCAAAAATACCAGGTGCCATCAGGAGGGCCAGCAGTGGGGCAAGGATGCTAAAAGCCCTCCCACTGTTGCCCCCCAAGCACCAAGAATACAGAGAATCACAGCCCCAGACAAAACAGCATAAGAGAGACTAATGTTCTATCAGGCCACTGGCCTATCCAGTCCAATACTCTGATTCATGCACTGCACGTCATGATATCAGAATGTATCCAACCTAAGTTTGAATTGCATTGATGCCATTACAGGCAAATGCATGCCTACAAGGTTTCCTTTCATATAACTTTCCTATGTGATCTAACCAGGGAACTGTTAGAGAATTCACTGTAACAGAAAAAGTATGATTTCAATGCTGATAAAAACTTGGACGATATAAGACCTTACACACACACACACACACACAC
>NW_015191394.1:0-1335 GCF_001447785.1 Gekko japonicus | reverse complement strand
TAAATAAAATGTAGCATTAACTGATCCTGACTGCGGGAGGCCAAGAACATTTTGGTATTAAATGAAAATTAAGTACACACAAATGTGTCTCTTCATTAGCTTTTTCAGCACCCCTTTCCAGTCCATTCAACAGAAAAGTAATTCTTGGGCTTTAACACAACTTGCTGTAGAGGTAATTGCTTGTTCAGGCTGCTGAAATAATTTATTGAATCACATGAAATAGGAATAAGGCTTGTGCATGTGTATGTGTGCATGTTTGCAGATTCCTTGAGAAAATTGTAACAGGCCTGCACTCTGTAAAAAGAATGACAAAATTCTGCCAGACTTACTTATGCGGCTCCTCTGGAATGGAAGAACTTTTCTCCCTTTAGAAATTCTGCACATTAAACAAATGTTCTAAAGCCTTTCTGGGGCATTCTATTGTTATCCATGCACCTACTGCAAATTTAATATGGTTTTTGCTTTGGATTCAGTGACTTACTAATTAAGTTGCAGAGTTATTAAAATGTCAAGGTAACAGGTAGAAAAGTAAATTTGGTACAATCCAACAGAATTTGGTTCTAAGAAAAGTCTAATTGGACGTTTTTATCTCTCTCTTGATGGTCTGGTCATGAAGTCTGCTACATAATGGTAGCTAACAGAAAAAAATATGTAAGGGAACACAGTGCTATAAATGGCAAAAAAAAACCCCACACAAAAACACTGTGATGATTCATTTATAAACAATGTGTGAACCAAATAAATACTATTACAAATTCATATGTCATCAGATTTATATAAACTTCAAAAATATTATACTAGACTGAAAGCTTCCAAAGTGCACCTTAAATGTGTCAGAGAACTAAACAGATCAATTACAAAGCTAAATTCAAATGATAAAGGTAACTCAATTCAACAGGTAAGTCTTCCGAAAAAATAGTGACTTGCTCAATTCAACAGGTAAGTCTTCTGAAAAAATAGTAGGATCAAGGCCACCTGAAACTTCTGAGTTCCACAAATGACAATTGACCAGCGAGCATATACAAATCTTCCAGTAGACTGTGTAGCTTTCCAGCAGACTAATTCAACAGGTAAGTCTTCTGAAAATGACAATTCACCAGCAAGCATAAACAAATCTTCCAGTAGACTGTGTAGCTTTCCAGCAGACTAACGTGTTTCCCAGGTTAAATCATGTCTCCAATCTTCATCAGAGTCAAGAATAAGCATTTTCATAGGTAGCTAGTAAATCATAAAAAGATACAGATATATGGCACTTGTAGAATAATACAAAAGTTCAAAATACACAATACACAACAAAAAAACATACCTCACAAACTCATCAGAATTCTCACCACT
>NW_015191393.1:0-1652 GCF_001447785.1 Gekko japonicus | reverse complement strand
AAGCTGTTTTATATGAGCAAAATGTAAGTAGGATGTTGTGGTAAAAGGGAACCAGTATATGGCAAGCTTGAGAAGGTTGGTTGCTTTTTTTTGGCAACTTGTCTTTGGAAATTGCAGCATGTTTATGGTTTTAGGTGTATACAGAACATGTCATAGCATCTTTATGGTATCAATTTATTTATTTGAACTATACCCCGCCCTCCCTGTCATATAGATTTATTGCAGTATTTGTAATATGGATGCATGGTAAATGGAATTATTCTGTTCAAGAGCTATTATCTGCTTACTTACATGTGATCCTGTAGGATATCTGGAGTTCATTGCCATTATTCATTGGTTTTGGTTTGCAGGAAGGACTAAAGGCAGGACCTGTAATATTATACCTGAAAATATAATTTTTGCGCAAATTTTCATTATCATTTTATACAAACTAAATGTTTTGTGCACTGCCTATTTATTGTCCATATGCTGAACAAAAGCTGTGTTCTGAATTTCAATGGACTCAGTCTGGAGTAATTCCGCACAGAATTGCACCGTAGAACACTTAATGAAGGCGTTTTGGGGGAATTAGAGGCAAGCTGGTGTTTTTCAATTAAAATATTTGTTGAATTAAAAATCTTGGTCCCCAAAGCTTACACCCCATGACCAGTGTTCCCTCTAAGCTGAGTCAGTGTGAGCTAGCTCAGAGTTTTTTAGCCTCCGGCTCATACATTTTTGTCTTAGCTTAGGAAGGGATGGCTCCAGAGCACACTGATTTATGCAGTAGCCAAATCACTTGCTCACCACTTTCATGCCGGTAGCTCACAAAGTAGAATTTTTGTTCACAAGACTCCACAGCTTAGAGGGAACATTGCCCATGACTAGTCTGCCCTCTCAGAAAATGTCTTTATTTCTTTATTTATGTTATTTATAGTCCGTCTGCCTCACATGGACTCAAGGGTGATTACACATAGTGAATCAGTACAATCAACAAAATGGGACATTCAGTAAACAATGTATAACATAAGTATTAATATGACATATTAAGCAGTAGGATCTTATTTACAATATCCTGTATACAGCAGAACAGACCGCACATCCTGATAATTTATCCAAGTAGGTTTGCGAAACCATTTTGTGCTGTGTAGCCTTATTAAAGTAAAGGTAAAGGTTTCCCTTGCTCGAAAGCCAGTCGAATCCGATTCTAGGGTTGCGGTGCTCATCTCCGTTTCAAAGCCGAAGAGCCAGCGCTGTCCGAAGATGTTTCCGTGGTCATGTGGCGGGCATGACTAAACACCAAGGCACACGGAACGCTGTTACCTTCCCACTGAATAACCCTCTTGAATAGTTTATAGGTTTGCAGAGTTTGCAGAAGACCAGGAGTTGTTTTTCAAAAATTCCTATAGACAGATGTGATGGTGGGCGGGGAAGGTTGATGTGCTGAATGAAAATCTATACGTCTAAGCCATGGAGTGTAAAATGGCAATCATCTCGGAAACAGGCTTTATATATCACATGTTGTAAAATGTAGACCAATATTTTTGCTTTACTCATATTTCAGTTATAATTGCCGTGCATGAAGATAGAAAGATGGTACAATACTAAACAATGACGGGTTTCAGTTGCATACCTGAAGTTCAGATGGTATTTGTGGTACGCTCTACCTCCAGGGC
>NW_015191392.1:0-1492 GCF_001447785.1 Gekko japonicus | reverse complement strand
GTTCCTGCCCCAAAATAGTCCTGTTTATATGGAACATCCCCCCCCCCATTAACGGTGCTAAGCTGTTAAGAAGTGGGTCTAACACAAAACAGACATCGGTTAGGATCCAAAGTCCCAATTTTGTGAGCAGAAGGCACTATCAAGTCTTGTAGGAAGGCTGCAAATTGTCCCCGTCTGCAGACATAATGCTTCCCAAACAACTGCCCTGGAGGTGTCCTAACCTACCGAGAGCCAGTGTTTGGAGTCTGCAGATGGGATAAGATTGTGGAACAATTTTACATGGGTTGAGTCAAGTATTTGTGCAGCCATAGAGGAGCGACAAAACTGCGCAGACCCAGCGCCGGTTGATCCCCATAACCGGTTGACTGGGGCGGGGTCCGTTTGAATTCCACCCTACGCAGAATGAGAGCGGAGAGGACATAGTGTTGACTGGACTGTGAAATAGTGCTGATACATAGGCCTCTGGTTTTCTCCAGACAAAGAGAACAGGCTTTGTGCAATGCACCCATGACCACAACAAGCTCTGTTGTTGGTATGCAGCCTCCAAGCCCGGATCAGTTACCATGGTTTTATTTTTTTTAAAAAAGAGCTGTCAATGTGGGCAGCTCATTATGACCAAGGGAGTGTTGTGCTGTGCATTGTGGCCATGTAGTGCAGAGGTGATTGTAGAGAGGAGGAGAAGCTAGAGATATCTGAAGACAAATTGCTAGTTTGCAGGTTTTCAGTGGTATTTATATGTGGAATGAAGGATGTGTAGATGAGAACACAGTTGGAAAGAGGGAGGGGACATCTGGGAAAGAGGGAGTCGGACTCGACTGTGCGACTGAACAACAACAACAGCCGTGAGGATCCCACCTTCCTTGCCCAATGGACAGTGTAACTGTCGCGACCTTAAAGTCGAAGGGAGCAGCCTCAGTTGCCTTTTCCAGACATCTTCCTCTCTAAATTGACATTTGCTTCCTGCCTTCTTAAACTCAACCAATGCAGAATGGCAAGTTTTAACCTGAACAGGACAGTATATAGAATGTTTCACAGAAGAAGCCGCCCCATTGGAGAGGCAGCTGGAAGTCCTGAGTCGAAATACATTGCTGGGTTGCAGCTTCTTTGAGAGATTACAAGCCCAGGTGTTTTTAATACCTTTAAAGGTTGTGTTTCTTCCGGATTAGCCTTTCTCTGTCTGCTACTTTTTCTCTCCAGTTCACTCAGGCACAAGAGCAACCCCGCTGGGCTGCCTGGGACAACTTCAGTTATAAATGCTTTTCTTCTAAAGATCCCTACAGAGGCATCTTTAAACCAAGCTCGCCATGCCTGTTTCTCCCACAGACTAGGCCCGGCTTCCCCCTCACACCTACGCAACGCACTGGTAGACACACTTATCACGTATTCAAATGCTGATCTCAGTTGCCCGTCTTCTTGTTTCTACCAGTCTTCAGGTAGGCTTCTGATTTTTTTATACCAAAAAAAAATGTTGTTTGTTGTTCAGTCGCACAGT
>NW_015191391.1:0-1494 GCF_001447785.1 Gekko japonicus | reverse complement strand
TTCTGAGTGTCCCACTTGCCTCTGATACAGATACCCATCGGTGGGCACCCCAGCCCGACAGGGAGGTGTCTGTGGTCAGGGTAATTTGGGGTGATGGAGGATGGAAGGGTGCTCCCTGGAATAGATTGGAAGGGACAATCCACCAAAGTAAGGAGACTCGTACATTGGGAGGTGGGGTCAAGACGGTGGTGTGGGTGTTTCTCATTGGGTCGAATTGGCGAATAAACCATAGTTGTGATGGACGCATCTTCAACTTGACAAAGACCAGGACCGACGTAGTTGTGGCCATAAGGCCGAATAGCCTCTGACCGAAGGATGGGTACGGATGACAGTGGCTAGGTGAATTATGTCAGCCGCTCTGTTCTGTGGCAGATAAGCCATGCATGTGTTCGAATCCAGTAGGACACCGATGTACTGTATTTTCTGGACCAGTTGAAGTTGAGATTGACTTGCAGGCCCAGGTTTTTTAAGGAGGGACAGTGTTTCGTTGATGTTTGAGACTAGGGCATCTGCTGTAAGGATACCATGTGGAAGCAGTGGTAGGTGACAAAGGAGTTCAGCACCCTTAGGTCTAGTATTGGTTGGACGCCTCCATCCCGCTTTGAAACTGTAAAATAGCGGGAGTAGAATCCTTTCCCCTGAAGATGCATTGGCACTGGCTCGATGGCTCCTTTGTGCGAAGGCCGGACACTTCTTCCAAGGAGAGGTGGGGAAGGGGGTGTGGAGACGAAGACAGGAGTGATGGGGTTCTGTGGAATTGGATACGATAACCTCGGGTCAAGAGGGATAGCACCCATTCGTCCGTGGAGATGTGACGTTAGGTGTGAAGAAAGGGAGACAGATGGGTTTGAACTGACTCAGTAGGAAGGAAGTCAAAAACCCTGCTTGGAGGATTTCGCCTGTTTGGTGTGAGAAGACTGTTGTTCAGATCCAAACTGAAGTTTTTGAAAGGTGGGCTTTTGGCCTCCTGAAGATGACCGTGGCCTCTATTGTCTGTCCGGAGACTGACGACTCAGAGTGCGCTTTTGATGATATTTGGTGATATTGCTGCCTCGTGGAGGATGAGACTCCTAAAGCGCGAGAAGCCATATCTTGGAGTATGGAATCAGTCAGAGTGCGCTTTTGCCAGGGTCTAGACCAAGGGCAAGGGCGATATTGCTGCCTCGTGGAGGATGAGACTCCTAGAACGCGAGAAGCATTTATGCTCTTATCCATATCTTGGAGTATGGAACCAGTAGTGCTGTTGAAGAGACCATATTGGTCGAATGCCTCCATCTCACTTCAGAACTGTAAAATAGTGGGAGTAGAATCCTTTCCCCTGCAGATGCAGTGGCACCGGCTCGATGGCCATTGTTCTGGAGGAAGCGTCTAGGGCATGTTTGGAAGTGTTGATTTGCTGCTTCGCAAGTATCATGCCCTCCTTTTGAATGATTCTGACTGCTTGAAGCTTACCTTTGGGAAGATGGTTCAGAAAACCTTTCCCACAGAGTGTAT
>NW_015191390.1:0-1567 GCF_001447785.1 Gekko japonicus | reverse complement strand
CACACAGACTCAGCTCAGAGGGAACACTGCTTTCTACTGAAAACCCTGTGTTTACCATGTTTCCTTGTTGTGGTCTGTACTTTGTTGCACAACGTGGGGAAGAAGAATGCCAGCTTTGCAATTATTCCCTGCGGGGGATCTTCGGGGGGCGGGGGTCTGGAATAGCTGTTTTGCAACCAAATGCCAGCCAAATTGCACGGGAACTTTTGATACCTGTTCACTAAAGTCCACCCAAGTTTCAAATGACCAAAGGGTTCAGTTCTAGGGTACACTGAACAAGGTTGCCCCAGGCCCGGGCATTCAACTTTCAGGAGGAAAAAAAGGACTCCACCCCCAAAAAGGAGAGGGAAGAAGGAGTGAGCTGAAGTGGAAGTTCTACTATTATTGCCTATGAGGGACCTTTTTCAGGGGGACTGGAGTGTCTGTTTTTCAACCTAATAACACAGAAATTGCTGGGGAGCTAAAACTGCAGATTCACTAAAGTTCACCCAGATTTCAAGTGACTAGCCAAAGGGTCCAGCTCTGGGATCCCCTGAACAAGCCCCCCACCCAGGCATTCTACTTGCTGAGAAAAAACAGGCTCCACCCCAATGAAGGAGAAGGAGGAGGAGAAGAAGAAGAAGAGATTTGATTTACACCCTGCTCTTCAATCAGCGTCTCAGAGCAGCTTACAAACTCCCTGTGAGGTAGGCGGGGCTGAGAGAGCTCTTTCCAGAACTGTGCCTGAGAGAACAGCTCTGACAGAACTATGGCTTGCCCAAGGTCATCCAGCAGCTGTAAGTGGAGGAGTGGGGAATCAAACCCGGTTCTCCCAGACTAGAGTCCATGCACTTAACTATTGCACCAAACCACTTGCACCAAATAAGAGAACAAAGGAGAATTGTAGCAATCTGCCACTTGTCTCCAGAGGTGATTGGCTGGGAGTTGTTTGTGCTCCTCCCTTGCAAAGCTCTGGTTAGAAGGGAGAAATACCATTGCTTGGGTAATCAGTAGAACAGTAACATTAACTTTAAAAAATTAGCATATGCTGCATTGCTGGTGATCTCAGGGGGGAAACACACATGAATTATTCAAGGGAGGGGATTTGTAATTCCCAAGAATCCTGGATTGTATTCCATTCTAGGAAACCATTGTAACAATCCCAAACAGCAATATCTGTGCATATCTTCAGCCCCAGCATTTTATTATGCATACCCCTAAAGTAAGTTGCTAGGAGCTCTGCAGCATCTTTAATGGTATGGGATTATCTCCTAGAGCCAACTAACAGTTCTGCTGTTGCCCTACAAACCACTTAATGGCTTTAGTTCTACATTCACATTGGCTGCGGTCACACGGAGCATTAGCCACTCTACTGAGACAGATGATAGGCGGATTTTCCGGGCGCGATCACACCGCAACATCTGGGAAGCATAGAGCTCCCATGGCGAACCCAAGGCTTCCCGCCGAAGATGCGGAGTTAAAAACTAGTACCTCCAAGGTACTAGTTTCTGAAAACTGTGGGGCAAGGGCTGGCATCTGATCGCATTTCCACTGGTAGTCCGTGGCATCCGGCGTCCACCCATGTCCC
>NW_015191389.1:0-1578 GCF_001447785.1 Gekko japonicus | reverse complement strand
ACCCGACCGCTAAGCAATTTCATGGAGTGAACCTGCATGCACACATCGTTGGATACTGTGTTATTGTTGTGCTATAGCGATCATTGGCAAGTGGACTGGCCCTCTTCTGGCCTGCATGCACACATCGTTGGATACTGTGTTATTGTTGTGCTATAGCGATCATTTGAAACTGGACTGGCATGCTTTGAATCGCTGAATGATCTCTCCTTTCTCAATCTGTCTTCCTACCAGGTCCTGCTCAGCCCCCCCGGCTCCTGGTCAAAAGCCTCTCATTGGAGCCTGCTCCGGAGCCCCGCCCTCCAGATGTCCCCCAGCGGCTCGTCTCAGACCCAGGCCCCGAGAGCAGCGAAGGGGAAGCAACCAAGTTCCGCCCACTGAAACGAACCCCAGGACCAAAACCGCAAGGTACAAGTTGGTTTCCATGTGTCTGTTAGGACTAGCCGCTTGGAGGCTTTTTATTGAACGTGACGGGAATAATGGCCTGTGAGCGTTATTTTTATATCTGAATTTTTTAAAAATAATGTGAAAATTAAATTGTTAAGAAATGTTTGGAGGTCTGTCAAGGGAACACCCAGAATCATGGGTAGGTGAACCCCTCAGTGCTGGTTAATTTATTTACAGCCTTTATATCCCTCCTTTCTGCTTAATTAGAACCACCAAGGTGGCTGACAAATGAAAACGGCATAATAAAAACAAACCATGAAGCCAATTTAAAAACAGAGCTTTAAAACACATACATAAAACGCAGGAAATTAAAACATAAGGCAGGAAGTTCCCTTGAGGGAACTCTGGACAAAACAAAAGAAATCTTCAATCGCTGTTGGAAGACGGTGGCAGAAGGGGACAGAAGGGCTGTGGCTCAGTGGTTGAGCATCTGCTTGGCATCCAGAAGGTCCCAGGTTCAATCCCTGGCGTCTCCAGTAAGTAGGTGATGAGAAAGACCTTGACCTGAGACCCTGGCTCAGTGGCAGAGCCTCTGCTTGGCATGCAGAAGGTCCCAGGTTCAATCCCCGGCATCTCCAGTTAAAAGGACCAGAAAGTAGGTGATGAGAAAGACCTTGACCTGAGACCCTGGCTCAGTGGCAGAGCCTCTGCTTGGCATGCAGAAGGTCCCAGGTTCAATCCCCGGCATCTCCAGTTAAAAGGACCAGGCAGTAGGTGATGAGAAAGACCTTGACCTGAGACCCTGGCTCAGTGGTAGAGCATCTGCTTGTCATGCAGAAGGTCCCCGGTTCAATCCCTGGCATCTCCTGTTTAAAAAGGACCACTTAGTAGATGATGTGAAAGACCTCCGCCTGAGACCCTGGAGAGCTGCTTCCAGTCTGAGTAGGCAATGCTGACCAAGATGGATCTGTGGTCTGAGTCGGTATAAGGCAGCTTCATGGGTGTTCATGTAATTTTCCTGGGGAGGGAGTTCTGTAACCAAAAAGATCTTGGGTTTGCGACGTCAGGTGCGACACAGTAGCATGTATCCTTCCACTCTGTTGAGTCAACTCTGAGGGCTTCCACCAACTTAAGTGGAGGAAGTTCTGGAAGAACTATAGTAGAGGACTGGAGGAAGTTCTTCCAGAACTATAG
>NW_015191388.1:0-1500 GCF_001447785.1 Gekko japonicus | reverse complement strand
TATTTTTGACAGGTAAAGAAGAAAGAAGACCATCCATGGATGAAGCTATGCAATGTATTAATACTAACAAAAGATTAATATACTAAATTACTCATCACTCACTACTATTCTTAATCCCTCTATATACCCTCCCTTTTTTCTGAAACTTTAAAAGCAATAAAATAACTCGAAACTCCATTCTCAGGACTCAGAACACGGAATTCAATTCTCAGAATATGGAACTAAAAACTCAATTCTCGGAACTCGGAGCTCCATTCTCGGAATTGGGAATACAGAACATCATTCTCTGAATTTGGAACTCGGAACTCCATTCTCGGAACTCGGAACTCCATTCTCGGAATATGGAACTCAGAGCTCCGTTCACAGAATTATGAACTCTGAAAATGATATTCAGAATTCGGAAGCTGGAACACCATTCTCGGAATTTGGAACCTGGAACTCCATTCTCGGAACTCGGAACACGGAATTCCGTTCTAGGAATCTGGAACACAGAACATTCTTGGAACTCGGAACATGGAATTCTGTACTCGGAATTTGAAACTCAGAACTCCACTCTCAGAGCTCAGAAAACAGAACTCCATTCTTGGAACTTCGAATTCGGAACTCCATTCTCGGAACTTGGAATTCTGAATTCCATTCTCGGAATTTGAAACTCAGAACTTTGTTCTCGGAACTCGGAATTCAGAACTCTGTTCTCGGAACTTGGAATTTGGAAATCCTTTCTCAGAATTCGGATCTTGGAACAGCGTTCTCGGAACTCAGAACACCGTTCTCAATTTGGAACTCAGAACTCCATTCTCGGAACTTGGAACACGGAACTCCGTTCTCAGAATTTGGAACTCAGAACACAGAATTACCTTGGAAATCAGAACTCCATTCTTGGAACTCTTTAACTTCATTCTCTGAACTTAAAACTCGGAACTCCATTCTCAAAATATGGAACTTGGAATGTGGAACTCAGAACTCCATTCTTGGAACTCTTTAACTTCATTCTCTGAACTTAAAACTCGGAACTCCATTCTCAAAATATGGAACTTGGAATGTGGAACTCAGAACTCCGTTCTCAGAATTCGGAACTCCAATCTTGGAACTTGGAACACAGAACTCCATTCTCAGAACTCAGAATATGGAACTCAATTCTTGGAATTTGCAACATGGAACTCAGTTCATGGAATTCCTAACTCAGAACTCTGTTCTTGGAACTTTGAATTCGGAAATCCTTTCTCGTATTTCGGATCTTGGAATAGCTCAGAATTTGGAACTCGGAATTTGGAACTCGGAATTTGGAACTCGGAGCTCCGTTCTTGGAATTGGGAACATTCTCGTATTTCGGATCTTGGAATAGCTCAGAATTTGGAACTCGGAATTTGGAACTCGGAGCTCCATTCTCGGAATTGGGAACATGGAACACCGTTCTCTGAATTTGGAACTTGGATCTCCATTCTAGGAACATGGAACACAAAACTCCATTCTCGGAACTCCATTCTCGGAACTCGGAAC
>NW_015191387.1:0-1512 GCF_001447785.1 Gekko japonicus | reverse complement strand
ACCCTTCCTCGATCAGCCTGATGTTTATACGCTAGCTTGGCAGCATTTAAAGTACTACACAGAATGGCCAAGCATCCTGTAAAGACTTACACCACAAGCCTGCATCCGTAGGCTGTAGAGGAGCACCCCCTCCCCAGGAATGGCACCGGGGTGCTGTCATATCCTAGAGCAGCTTTGAAAGGAGACATGTTAATGGAATTGTGTAACGTGTTGTTGTAACAATATTCTGCCAATGGTAGTAAGTCGCACCAGTCATCTTGTTGATAATTGGTAAAACAGCGCAAATACTGTTCAAGAGTCTGATTAACTCGTTCGGTCTGGCCGTCAGTCTCTGGGTGGTAAGCGCTGCTCAAACCCTGTTCCACCCCCATAATTTTCATTAATTCCTTCCAAAACTTAGAAACAAATTGTGAGCCACGGTCGGATACCACCTTAGCTGGCAAAAGATGGAGGCGCACCACGTGGTGGAGGAATAACTTAGCCAGCTTTTGAGCTGTTGGGAGGGACGGAAGGGGGACAAAATGACTTTGCTTAGAAAACAAATCCACCACCACCCAAATTACAGTTTTCCCTTTACTAGGGGGAAGGTCAGTGATAAAGTCCATTGAGATCACCTCCCAAGGCCTGGAAGGAGTGGGGAGGGGTTGCAGAAGACCAGGGTACTTTCCCCCCCTCGGTTTACATAATGCGCAGGTTTGACAGGTGTGAATGAAGTCCAGAAGATCCTTGCGCATATGAGGCCACCAAAACTGCTGCCGCAGCAGTTGGAGGGATTTAACGAAACCCCAATGTCCCGCCAACTTAGATCCGTGAACGAGTTGCAAAACTTCCCTGCGGAGAGAAATAGGCACATAAAGTTTATTGCCAGAATAAACCAACCCCTCAGGGCTGCGGATATACCCATGCAAGGTAGCAAGGACGTCCTCATCCTCCTTAGAGAATTCAGCACGGTAGCGCCCCCCCCATTCCGGCGATAGAGGAGCTGGAGGAGGAGAAACAGGAGACGAGGCTGGCGTGGGAAGTTTGCGTGCTTGCATTCTCGTCACGACAGCCCCCCCAACTGGGCGGGAGTGAAGATTGAGTCAATGATGACCTCATGTTGGCTCTCATGTTGCGGGAGGCGGGACAGGGCATCTGCCAGTAAGACCCGGGGAAATGATGCAAAGTGAACTGGAACTTGGAGAAAAAATCAGCCCATCTCAATTGCTTGGCGTTGAGGGAACGGGGGGATTTTAAGGTCTCGAGATTCTTATGATCAGTCCATACCTCGAACGGGACCCTGGCCCCCTCCAGCCAATGGCGCCACGTGGAAAGGGCAAGGCGAATAGCCGATGCTTCCTTCTCCCACACACTCCAATGACGTTCAGTATCAGAAAATTTTTTAGAAACAAAAGCCAGCGGATGCAAATGCCCATCGTCCCCTTTCTGGAGAATAGCTGCCCCCATAGCTACATCCGACGCATCAGTTTGAAGAATAAATTGATTCGATTCATCGGGGTGGGCCAAGATCGG
>NW_015191386.1:0-1509 GCF_001447785.1 Gekko japonicus | reverse complement strand
GCAGTGGCTCCGGGATCAGTGCTGGTCCCGCCGTTTGACCCAACCAAGCTGCATCATTAGGATGCTTGGGTCAAGGGACTCAACTCCATCTTGGATTTCTACGGCATTACCGATGATGAAAAGAATAAAGGTCTCCTCATCGATTCATGCGGCCCAGCTACTGTGGAGCTCGCTCGCAATTTGCTTGCTCTCATGAAACTCTCCGAGTCCACCTTCAAGGACATCGTGAAGAAACTCCAGGACCATTTTGTCCTATGGCCGTCGGAGATCTCCTGCCACATGGCCTTTTACGTGTGTCAGCAACAGCCCCAGGAATCGGTAGAGGAGTATATGGCTGAACTTTGTCGGCTCACCGCAGATTGTACTTTTGGGGGCCATCTTGACACGGCTCTCCGCAACAAGCTGGTTTTCGGGCTTAGCGATGAGAAACTCTGATGCCACATCATGGAGGATGGGAAGTGCTCCCTCACCTCCACCCTTTCCACCGCAACGGTATGGGAGAGAAACCGTCCCTCTACCATGGCCGCCAGCCACCAGATGCAAGTTGATGCCCTCAACCACGATCCGGAGAAGGTCCACCGGACCCAACAGTCCTCCAGATGTCAGGAGTGCGGCTCCATGGTGCACTCCATCCCGGGACAAGAGTGTGCCAGTTGCGGGGCCAAGCACGACTGGAAAACTTGCCGGTTCCGGGATGCCAAGTGCCACGGTGCGGCCATGCTGGGCACATCGAATGGACCTGCCGCTCCTGCAGGTCCCATAGTCAACAGGCGCCACAACAGCCCCACCGGCGAGCTGATGCCCACTACGAGGACGATGGATCCAAGGAAGACTGCTACCTCCTCACAGCGGAGTCATCAGAACAGATAATGAGGCTTCCAAGCCAGTCCTCTGCCCCAAGGATTTAGGTCCAGGTCCAAATAGAGGGATCCCCCTGCACGATGGAGCTCAACTCCGGCTCTGCAGCCTCCATTATATTGGAGGAGACCCGCTTGCACCCCTTGACCCTCACCCTGACAGACTTCCAAAGGAACCGCGTTCCTATAAAGGGTGTTGGGAGTTTCCAGTATAAGGGGTTTACTGGAAATTGGACTTGGTGGTAGTTGTGGGGGACCTGGTCAGCCTCCTTGGCCACGCATGGTTTGCCCCACTGAGAATAACCATCGGGGGTGTCCAGCTCTGTGCCTTGCAGGACTTTTGAGAGGTCTGCAATGAGTTTCTGTCCATTTTCTTTTCTTTTTTTAAAAGACTTTATTTATATTTTTTGAAAATATAACATTTAACCCAAACAAATTGTAAACTGCATGAGTGAATAGCAGTATAGAAGTGACAATCTATACAGTAACTGAGAAACAAACACAATTTTAGATAGTTCAAAAGAATAAGAGTTTCTGGTAATTACGACTATTAGGAACAAACTCTCCCTCAGATAGGTATGCAATTATTGGAAACCAAATTGCTTGGACTTTACGTAAACTATTGCCCGAGGTGAGTGCCGCATTCTGTGAG
>NW_015191385.1:0-1741 GCF_001447785.1 Gekko japonicus | reverse complement strand
TCTTTCTTTCTTTCTTTCTTTCTATTAGATTTGTAGCCCGCCCTCCCCGCAAGCAGGCTCAGGGCGGTTCACAGACTGGCCACGTATGACAATAATTAAAACGGTGAAAAACAAGATAACATAATAGTTTATAATCATTTATAACAATACAAGGTGCTCTTGATGTCTCAAAAAGGTCTTCAGTAACAGAATGGCATTCTGGTGGTGGTGGTCCCAAATTGATGATATCAGTTCCAGGCAGCGCAGTCGTTCATTTGTCACGGGGCCATCTTACACACACACACCGAATGTTACACAGCCCAGTTGTTGGTGGCGGTACAGCGGTGGCGGCTCCCACACAAAAGCCTGGCTTACAGGCCCTGTGGAACTGCGCAAGGTCCCGCAGGGCCCGGATCTCCTCCGGGAGCTCATTCCACCAGGTAGGAAACATCCCAGTCCTAGTCCAACTCTCTAACCGGTATACCACACTGATGTTCTGAATGTTTGACTGTAAAAACTGACCATGTGAACTGTTTTGAAGGTGATTTCAGATTGTATGAGTGCTCTGTATGATGTTTGACCTATGATGGCTCATTCCTGTATACGTTTGAGCAAGTGATGAATTTGCAGTCTGTTTGGCAGGAAGATCTTTTTTTAAAAAAAATGCCACATAAACAAAACACGACTTGTTCAAGTGCAAACCACACCTGTGGGCATGAAAGCTCTGCCCTCTAACCTTAGGTGGGAGGGATGGACATGGTTTAAGGTTGTCATGATCAGTGTTCCCTCTAAGGTGAGTTAGGGTGAACTAGCTCACAGTTTTTTAGCCTCTGGCTCACACATTTTTGTCTTAGCTCAGGAAGGAGGGCTCCAGAGCAGACAAATTTATGCAGTAGCCAAATGGCTCGCTCGCAACTTTAATGCCAGTAGCTCACAAAGTAGAAATTTTGCTCACCAGACTCCACAGCTTAGAGGGAACATTGGTCATGATCCTAGGGCATAGCGGTATGGCCTGTTTTAAGTATTGAGGCAGGAGACAATTGTCAAACGAAGAAAGCTTTATTCAGCATTGCTCACCTCAGGACTGCTCCGCAAAGAGCGGCACTCAAACTTATACGATTCCATAACTGAATTGTATACGATGTTACCAGATTCAGGAGGTCTGATTGACCTAAGCAGAGCCTCAGGATAGGACATTTAGTATGGCGTTTAGGACCAATAGGCAGTCTTTATTAGGGAGCCAATCCCAACAGAGAATACCGGAATACTGCAACCAGTTTGGTATCGTGGTTAAGTGCGCGGACTCTAATCTGGGAGAACCGGGTTTGATTCCCCACTCCTCCACTTGCACCTGGCTGGATGACCTTGGGCAAGCCGTGGTTCTGTCAGAGTTGTTCTCTCAAGGACAGTTCTCAAGAGAGTTCTCTCAGCCCCACCTACCTCAGGGGGTGTCTGTTGTGGGGAGGGGAAGGGAAAGGAGTTTGTAAACCGCTCTGAGACACCTTTGGGTAGTGAAGGGCGGGCTATAAATCCAATCTCTTCTTCTTCTCTTAAACATAATTTAGAACATGACAGGCTAGAGGCTCTAGGGAGGCCTAGTGGCTCCAGGGAAGCCTGTACTAGAGTAGCTGTCAGGGCCTACATTTCAAGGTCTCCTTTTGGAACCTGTGATTGGTTAACAGAGGATTTGGAAGAAAAAATTACACCAATAGAAGAGTAGAGTGTGGTGCCTAGGAAAAAGAGATAAAAGGCCTTGCCCAAA
>NW_015191384.1:0-1815 GCF_001447785.1 Gekko japonicus | reverse complement strand
ATATACAAATATAAAATTAATGCACAAAGAGGAAAGTGCATAGCCTTATTGTGATGTAGTTAATGGTACATAAAAGTTATTAAAAGGACTGGAATATCTGCTTTCTTGTTGGCAAAATAAAATCTGGGAACACTTTGTATATGGTAAAATAGTCTCTCACCAAAAGGATTTTCAAGCGACTTGGTTCCCAGCAGTGGAATATCTCGTAGACGAAGAAGTGATTCCAAACAACTCTTATTACAAAGATCTGTTATATTTTAAAAAGGCTCTTATGGGTTGAGAATGTTGATTATTGCATGGTATTAATTTGTGTTCTGAATGTACTGTTGAATATATTGTTCAGAATAATAATAATAATAACAACAACAACAACAACAACAACTTATTTAAAAAAAGTTTGGTCACTTTAGAGGTGGTTTTATTAGAGCAGTGTGCAGGGAAGGAGAGACATATGAAAAACTCCAATATCCTACCCACGTCTTTGTGCCCCAGAAGGAAGAAACAAAAATGAAATGCATTGACCTCTGGGTGGTCCCGTGTACATAGCTGGTATGCTGTGTTAGAGAAGAAGAAGAAGAGATTGGATTTATACTCCACCCCTCACTACCCCAAGGAGTCTCAGAGCGGCTTACAAACTCCTTCCCCTTAAGAGGACCTGAGTAAGTGGTTAGGTTCATATGGGAGAAAGCAGTCCTTTACATTGTTCCCAGGCCATTATGGCTAATGGGCAGGTTTTCCCCACAATACCCAGCAGCAGCACTGCTTCTTAATCCTTACGTGAGCACTTGTCAGCACTGCTAGCAGGCGTCCCCGAATCTTAGGTAAAGGTAAAGGTTCCCTTGCTCGAAAGCCAGTCGAATCTGACTCTAGGGTTGCTCATCTCCGTTTCAAAGCCGAAGAGCCAGCGCTGTCCAAAGACGTTTCCGTGGTCATGTGGCCGGCATGACTAAACACCAAGGCGCACGTAACGCTGCTACCTTCCCACCGAAGCGGTACCTATTTATCTACTTGCAATTTCTTGCTTTCAAACTGCTAGGTTGGCAGGAAGTCCCAATCTTAACCATGACTAATATTGCACACAACCTGCCTTTTTGAGAGCCAGCATGGTGTAATGACTAGAGGGCTGGACTAGGACCTGAAAGGCCTTGATTCAAATCCCCACTCAGAGAAGAAGAAGAAGAGGAAGGAGGAGGAGGAGGAAGGAGGGGCTGAGAGAGCTCTGCTCTTTCAATGACAGCTCTGACAGAACTATGGCTTGCCCAAGGTCATCCAGTCAGGGGCAAGTGGAGGAGTGGGGAATCAAACCTGGTTCTCCCAGATTAGAGTTCGCACACTTAACCACTACACCAAACTGGCCATGAAGCTCACTCGGTAGGGTTGCCAGGTCCCTCCTGGCAAACCAGCGGGGAGGGAGGACTTACTGTGGGTAGCAGGGAGACTCATCCGATGTACAGCAACATGTCAATGTCACTGCCCACTGAGACAGAAGTGACGTCACCATGTCCGGGATGTCTGGGCTTCTACCATAAAGCTTTTGCCCAAATACCAGACCGTCGCTCCAACATCCTGGATGTGATGACATCACTTCCTGGTCACGTGGGTAGTAATATAGCCATGTCACTGCACATCGGATGGATCTCCCTCTTTTGGGGGGTAAGTTCCCCCCCCACTGGCCAGCTGATTGGTGGTGGGGAGGTGGGGCTTATCAATGGGGAAACCCCGCCTCCACTGGGGGGGTCTGGCAACTCTGTCACTGGATGGCCATGAGTCAGTTATTCTCTCACCACCTAGCCTACCTCATTAGGCTGTTGTGAG
>NW_015191383.1:0-1560 GCF_001447785.1 Gekko japonicus | reverse complement strand
ATGTAATCATTTCAATACATTACACATATAGTCCTCTAATAGGAAGTTATATAGTTTGTGAAACATTTTATCATTTGATGAGAGCCAAATTTTGTCTAATTTGCTTTTCTCTTCATAAAAGCCATTTACCAAATCTTTATTGTATATACTTTTTAAAAGAGTATTTTCCCACCAAGTTAATTTAATCTCATGTTTCTCAGACAACATCTCTTCTGTTTTTAGTTTATTAGCTTTATCTAATAGTATTTCGTATGTTTCTTTATTAAATTTTGTAATAAGTGAGTGTTTAACAAAGGCTTCCAGCGGTGAAACCCATTTTGGGGTTTTAATATAGAATTTTTCTTTTATCTTCGTCCATATATTTGCTAATGCCCCTCGTAATATGTGGTTCTTAAAATTTGAATGGATCTTATCTTTGCCATACCAGGTATACGCATGCCAACCCATACTTAGATCATGACCTTCTAAAGTTTCTATTATCTTTTAATTCAAGAGAGAACAGTTCTGACAGAACTATGGCTTGCCCAAGGTCATCCAACAGCTGCAAGTGGAGGAGTGGGGAATCAAACCTGGTTCTCCCAGATTAGAGTCTGCACACTTAACCACTACACCAAACTGTCTCTCCTTTTGAATCTACCATACATCAGTGGCATTTAGTACCTGCAATTTCTAGTACTCTGGAAGAAAAAGTTGTCTCTCTTCACTTTCCCTGCTTTCCCTGCATAACTTTAGACAGCTTGACGACGGAGGTTGGGAATCATCTTTTTAAAAAACCTGGATATGTTTTATCAGGCAGTCCCGTCTCCTTCTTTAGGTTGATTATTCGAGATTTCTCAATTCATTATTCATGACTCTGCAGTTTGTGAAGTGTGACTCTGCAATTTGTTATATCTTGAGACTTCCCCGGCACAGTCACGCTTTGCTCTCCGGCTGACAGCCTATAAATCTAGGTGGCAGAGTCACACGTTTAAAAGGCAAAGACGCAAATTATGAGACAACGGAGAAAAGCGCAACAAATCCCCCCCTTGCAATATTCTAATGGGGTCTTTGCAAATGTGGTCAGAACAGGTCTGGATTCACAAATGGCAGTTTTGTGAAATACGAGGAATGTAACTCGGCCCCACATATTTCCTCTTGCTCGAGTTGATATAAACAGCTGTTTTGCATTAACGGCGATTAGTGCAGCGCTGGGATAAGGAGGAAAGTTAATGGATTAGGCGCTACTTGGGTGGTGGTGGGGGGTCGGTCTACTTATAGCAACAGGTAGGGTTGCCAGGTTGCCCCCCCCCGGCCACCAGTGGGGAATGGGGGCGGGGTGGGTTGCCAGATCCAGGTTGGGAAACTCCTGGAGATTTGGGGATGAAGTCTGGGGAGGACAGGGACCTCAATGCCGGGGTACAAGGCCACAGAGCCCACCCCTCCAAAGCAGCTATTTTCCCCCAGGGGAACTGATCTCTGTTGTCGGGAGATCAGTTGGGAAAGTGGGAGATCTCCAGCCCCCACCTGGAGTCTGGCACCCCTAGCAGCAGACCAGGGTAGCAATGCGGGAGAAGGAGTCGT
>NW_015191382.1:0-1519 GCF_001447785.1 Gekko japonicus | reverse complement strand
ACTGTTGCTCTACCCAAGGTTTCCAGGATGCATGAAGTAATAATAAGCACAACAAAAGGTACAGAGGCAAGGTCTACAAACTAGTCTGGAGTCAGAGATCACAGGTCCAGTCCAAGGGTAAGGGTCAGGAGGGTCAGGGGTTCAACAATCCAGTTCCAGGCCTGGGAAACAGGTGCAGGATTTGGGTCCCAGGCCATAGGAACAAGCACAGGTTACCAGCAGCAAATCAGGGTAGAACTCTGTTTGCTAAGCAAGTCAGCTTCACAAAGGTATGGCAAGCAAGACTAGTTTCACACCAAGCCATGCTCAGTTTGGTTTCTTTTTATCTGCCTCCTTTGCTGACTCATCCTTCAAGGCCCAGGTGTTGCTCCTTACAGCTGTGTTCACCTTCCTACAGGTGCAAGTCTTTACTGTTTCCCTATCAGCCCAACAGGCCTGGTCCTGCAAGGACTTGGCTCCAGGAATTAATACTGATCACCGCTGAGCAATCAGGTGAGCTCTTCATCTTCTCTCTAGAGCTGCCAAGTACTCTCTCTCCCTTCTACACTCTGCTGGTTTGGGAGAGGCTGGCAGAGATGGAGATGCTAGCCTCTGTGGTGTCTCTTTCTTCTGGAAGAATGAGCGGCCTGGCCATGACTGGAAAAGCATTCTCACTTCCCCATACATCCCCCTTTGGGTCTGCTGTTGGACACAGCTGATCAGGTGAGGATTCCATCAGTGTTGGGCCCAATTCATCCGATTCCCCCTCTGAGGAGGAGGTGATAGGTGGCTGGCCCATGACAGTATAACTCTGTTTAGGATTGCACTCTCTACATGACAATATTGCATCAGTATAAACCTTTGATGACGTTTTACAACTGCCATGGCAAATCTGGCTTATTTCAGTCTAACTTCTTTAATTTATTACTAAGGATACAGAGGAATTTCAGGACTTGGTTTACCTCAAACATTGGTGCTTTGCATGTTTTAACCTCTGGGCTAAATTACCATTACAAATGTGTTTGATTTGCAGAAAAAACATCCATGAAGAAATTGACTTCAATACTGATAGCAATTACTTGGGATACTAGGATTAAATACAACACTTTTTTTTCTAATCAGCTATGCTATTGGCTGATTATTTCTTTGTTACATTGATGACAGATATATGGCTGATGTTATTCGATGGGTGTTACTTGTTAGGAGAGAATCCCAACACACCTCCATCCTAAGGTTATATGCACACCTTCAAAGGACACACCTTTGTCTATGTGCACACCTTCATTACTTATGCAACTGTAGCAATGAATACAAAGATACCACAGTGAACTGGAAAATGTGAAACATTAAAAATTATAATGACATATATAAAAAGGGTGGAAAGGCATATAATAGCTGTTTACAAGTCAATAAAATGTCTACAAAATTGCTGTTTTCAAAGGAAGAATTTAATCTCATGTAGTATTAAAAAAATACACTACCTGTCCCGAAAAAAAATCACACACCCCTAATCATTACAAATATCTGCAAATTCAGCCAA
>NW_015191381.1:0-1533 GCF_001447785.1 Gekko japonicus | reverse complement strand
GGCGTGGCTAATTGCCCCACAAAGTTTGATCCGCGATTTCGCTATCAGATGTGCTGGCGGCACACCACGGGTCCTTCCCTCAGCGCCAGCGGGTAAACGAGGGACCGGAGGGGAATGCCACGCGCCGGTGCAATCACACCACAGGCGTCTGGAGGCAGACCGTGGCAAACCTTTTCCCTTGGAGGTACTAGTTTTTTAACACGCATTTTCGGCGGTAAGCCACGGGTGCGCTCCACTTCCCAGATGTTGGGGTGTGATGGCGACCGGATAATCTGCCCACCATCCGTGCCTCTCCCGCGGCAACTTTGCCGTGTGACCAGGGCCATAGAATACAATTAGAGTACAATTAAAGCATATCATAAGCATATAGATAACTAAAAACAACAGCCATTTAAAACATAGACACACAAAAACGCTGGCGCATATCAAGTAATAAGAGCAGCGATTCTTTACGGCATAACTTCGGCAACTGTTTGATGACGATACTTTCACATTGGCTCCGTTCTCAGTTATTGTGCGGCGGGCACAGGCTGAAGACAAAGATGGTAGGACCAGGGCGCAGGCTGGAAGCAAAGATGGCAAGACCAGGGCACAGGGACACTCCTCAGTGTATGGTGCGGCTCCTTAATCAAACGCCTGGTGGAAGAGCTCCGTTGTGCAGGCCCTGCAGAACTGTAAAAGGTCCCGCAGGGCCCTGACCTCTTCCAGGAACTTGTTCCACCAGAATGGAGCCGCCACCGAGAAGGCTCCGACCCTGGTTGCTGCCAGTCTGACACCCCTAGGGCCTGGATGGGCCAACCAATTTTGCGCCCCTGAGCACAGTGCTCTCTGGGGAACATGTGGGGAAAGGTGGTCCCTCAGGTAATAACAGGGACCCCTTTGTGATCCTTTATCTAGGGTTGCGGCCTCCTGGCCCTGGGCCCTGCTTACTTTTACCAGTTCCTGGTTGGGAAATTCCTGGAGATTTTGGGGGTGGAGCCTGGAGAGGGTGGGGGAGGGGCATCAGTGGGGTATAATCAGGGTTGCCATTCCTCAGTTTCGGGTGGGGAATCCCCCAGTTTCGGGGGCTTCTGCTTGCACCAGCCACTGGCCAGGAAAGGAAACTCTGCCCCCAAACAGCGATGTCACTGGGCGACTTCCCTGACACAATGATGTCACCAGGAAGTGACATCATCATATCCGGGATGTCACTCGGTGACGATCTGGGTTTTTTTGGGCAAAACTCTCTGGTCTGAGGGCAATTTTACCATAGAGTTCTGCCCTCAAAACAGAGCGTCACCGTGCGACGTCCCCGATGTGATGACATCACTTCGGTGTGATGTCATTGCATCACAGAGCCCCCACCTCATGCCTGGAAGGCTTCCTCCCACCCTCCGTTGGAGTGTCAACAAGACTTGGCAACCCTAGGTATAATGCCTTCAAGTCCATCTTCCAAAGCAGCCATTTCCTCCAGGGGAACTGATCTCTATGAGGTGATTCTTTGTGTGAAGTTTGGAGAGAAAGCATAGTAAGAACATAAGAACATAAGAGATG
>NW_015191380.1:0-1545 GCF_001447785.1 Gekko japonicus | reverse complement strand
CATACTCTACCACAAACTTCGTTAGTCTTCGAGGTGCTACTGGACCCTTGCTCTTTTCTACTGCTACAGACAGACTAACATGGCTACTCACCTTGGAAGTGAGCCTTGACTCACGAAAGCTCCTCCCCTGCCAAAAATTTTGTTAGCCTTTAGGGTGCTCCTGGACTCTTGCTCCTTTTCTACTGCTACAGACAGACGAACACAGCTACCCTCCCGTAACTGAATTAGAGACAGTCCAGTTCCATTGATGTTGTGGGAGTTGCACATCCCCCCCCCGAACCTCATGTGAGTTTGCAGCTGCCATATGATCCAGCTCGCAGGATTACACCACTCACAGCCACAGGGGCTTTCTGCCCCACCCTCAAAATCACCAGGCTTCACCTTGAGTCTCCAGGTTCCACACTGACCCTCCCCCCAGTACGCGAAATTACTCCCAAGTTTTGTCCACGGTCCTTTCCGCACTAGGCCTTAAATCCTGGTTCAACCCTGTCTCCGAACGTACATTCTACACTACACATGAGTTCACCCGTGTAATTATCTCATGGTATTTTGTGTTTCCACATCCCGGTTTTGTCCCACACTTGTCCCGAGATAAATGGATGCTGTGATAACCAGGGATAAATTCAAGGTATTGTGTTGCGAGTTGAACTCTGATAAAACCAGGGATGAGATCCAAGAGCGGAAAGGACCCGTGACTAGGGGGTTGGACTAGATGACCTGTAAGATCCCTTCCAACTCTAACATTCTATGATTCTGTGATTCATCAGAGACAACCAGGGTCCACCCCGATCCCCAACCAGCCTCATCTCCTCTCCAGCTCCATATGGGGTAGTGGTTAAAAGTTGACCCTTTGTTACTGTTCTTGGTACAGAGACGACAAATAATTCCTAGATAGTTTCCATGGACATAGCCTGGAGGAAACTCCTGCCTACTTTGCGGAATCTTCGTAGATCCAATGAATCAAATTCCCAGTTGAAACCTCTGTCCCCGTGGTACTCAGTTGGGTTTGCTCGTTCTCCCAACTTATGGAAGAGGTCAAAAGAGGGCTCGTTTCACAGCTTCCCGTCATTGTGATGGACACCCCAACTGAGGCAGAGTTAATCGCCATGACGACAGCAGTTCCCGGACAGCGTTTTCCTATATTGTCGTTCCTTCGCCCCCTTCCCGGTTGCATCCGTTGCTGAATGTGTTTGTGCTAATCTAATTTGTTCAGCTCGGTAACGAAACAAATAACCGCCGAGTAGGCTGGTTGCTTTCGTTCAGACACGTGGCAACGGGGAAGCGCATCGCAGAAATGATATTTCCTTTCGATATCTGATGAGGCAGAGAGGAGGAGCAGGAGAGGGGAGCGGGGAGAAAGGAAAGAGAGCTAAATAGAAAGGGGCTACATAAGCAGTGGCAGGTTATTATCACGACGGTGACTCGGATCACCTTGGATTCATCTGGTCTCTGGGAAATCCTGATAGGGTGATCTGAATGGCAGGCAGACTCGGTTGGGGCCTTGACCGGGAGAGGAGCTCTTGTCCAATGCTCCCTCTAAGCTGT
>NW_015191379.1:0-1517 GCF_001447785.1 Gekko japonicus | reverse complement strand
GCCTTTCCTTGTGGTTTAAGGCAGCTCACCATACTCGTTAGAAACATTTTCAGTTAAGGCCAAAAATAAAACGTGTGCGTGCGAAGTGCCGTCGAGTCCCTTCCAACTTTATGCCGACCTTATGAGTTAACGTCTTCTAAAACGTCTTATAATTAACAGCCGTGCTGAAGTTCCTTGACGGAGTCCATCCATCTCACTTCGGGTCTTCCCCTTTTCCGGCTGCCTTTTCCTGGCACGATTGTCTTTTCCAGAGACTCTTCCCTTCTCACAGTCGATCGAAGTACAATAGCCTCAGTTTAGGAATTCTAGCTTCTAGGGAGAGCCCAGGCTCAATTTGATCTAGGACCAACCGATTTGTCTTCTTGGCCTTTCACGGAATCTGTAAAACTCTCCTCCGACACCACATTTCCAATGGATCGGCTCTCTTCCTGCCAGCTTTCTTCATTGTCTGAAATAGAAAAATAAAATCCCAGCCCCCAGTTCTTGAGCATAGTGCCTATGTTGGTTCTCTTTGTGTTTATTTTCTTGGGATTATTTTTTTAAATCCACCTTCCCAGGTAGCTCAAGGTGGTTTACAGGAATAATCCAGTTTAAAAGTAGGTATGTTAAAATTGGGGGGGGGGACGACGACAAAGATTCCAGGCTCTGGTCCACTGAAGCAAGGAAATGAAATATGCTGAGCTGGTTAAGGGAATATCTCGTGAATAAGAGGCACGGTTTCTCCGTCTCTCTTTTTAAAAATAATCATGCCGTTTCCCTCCCCCCTCCCCTTAAATTCCCTCCAGTTGTTTCCGAACCTCGTTCCAGCATCCCATAATGAAGTGGTGGAATGCGTTGCCACAAGAGAGGGAGCTGGCCAGATGGCTTTTAAAGAGAGAGAATTAGGCATATTCATAGGGGATAGGCCCCTTGCCAACTATTGGGCATGGTTCAAAATAGAGAAAACCCTCTTTTAAGTTAATTCCTGGAGCAGCCTGGCTGGTTTGGTAGCCAGGCGGGGAGGATGGGGAGGAGGGTGATGGGAGAGAGAGAGAGAGAGAGGAGGCATTCATGCTAAAATGGCCTTGACTGCCCACTGACCCCCAACAGGGCAGGTCCCTCTGGGTGTAGGATTCTCCAAACTGATGCTTGTCGCAAGATTTGGGGTGGAGAGCAGATTGTGTAAGTTGTGGGGGTCAGATACGCTGGCTCACTTTCATAATGTTAAAAATCCTTTGGAGGATGTACCTTTTAAAAAAAATGTGCAATAGAGGGCTTCTCCACTGTTCCGCAGCCACAAGTAGACCTCTCTCTCTCTCTCTCTCTCTCCCCCGTTCCTTAAAATACAGCCTTTTATTTTCCAGTGTGAATGTGGTTACCAGCGTACGAAGCTGCATGGCCCCAGCTCAGACCATTGGTCTGTTTCAGTGTTTCCCAGCCTGTGGGTCCCCACCCCAAAGTGGATCGCAAAGCCTGCAGAAGAGGATTTTTCAGTTGCGTTGATTTGTGCTTGCCGTGTTCATTTTTCCCAAGTGGGT
>NW_015191378.1:0-1583 GCF_001447785.1 Gekko japonicus | reverse complement strand
CCCAAGTCCTTGAAATTATTAAGGCTACAGTTCTGTTCTGAAGTTATCGCATGCATGTCTCAGGTCCACTCCGATGTATTATTTGATTTTTAAAAATCCATAGTTAGTTTGTATACATGGGCATCATTTTTTTGGATTCCTGAGAAAGCCACGTGGGACACAACCTACCAAGGTGGGGGGGGGGGGGGGGGGCTGTTTCCTAATCACCCAAGTCACAGGGGGGACTCAGAAAAGAAAAAAGACAGAGGGCCAGAGCGAAAAAGACGTCTGCTTGGATCCACCAGAACGCTTCCACAGGCCAAGGGATTTCCAGTGGGGCTTGAGACATTTCTGGACACTTTGGGGTGGTGTCCAGTGAGGGCAGAGTTTGGGGAGAGGAGGGAATCAGTAGGGATATGCTGTCACACACCTGCCATTTCCCCCAGGGAGACTGGCCTCTGATCTGGAGATCAGCTGTAATTCTGGGGGAACTCCCGTCCCTACCTGGAAATTGGCAACCCCAATTTACATCCATGCAGGGCAACTTTCTCACATCCCTCCCCCTGCCTCCTGCTGCTGTTCCATAGGATGCATCCAAACATGAATAACTGCGCTGGGCAGCAGCTGAAACTGGGGTCCCACTGAAAAGCCAATACATTTCAACGGCACAAAATACAACGACCAAATGTACTGATCATGAATGCACACGTCATGAATAAAGACAAAAATGTCAAGATTTGTTGATTTCCTGAACGTTCTCCTAAAATATCATGATTGTAAAAAAAATAAAAAATGAAGCTTTTAATTCAGCAGAAACTTGGGAGGTGGCTGTTGCCCGCCCAGAACACAATTATCTTGGCAGAAGCAGGGCTATTTTTGGGCAGGAACGCACAGGGAGTTCCGGCTGGCTCGAAATTGGCAACCCCAATTTACATCCATGCAGGGCAACTTTCTCACATCCCTCCCCCTGCCTCCTGCTGCTGTTCCATAGGATGCATCCAAACATGAATAACTGCGCTGGGCAGCAGCTGAAACTGGGGTCCCACTGAAAAGCCAATACATTTCAACGGCACAAAACACAACGACCAAAAGTACTGATCATGAATGCACACGTCATGATTAAAGACAACAATGTCAAGATTTGTTGATTTCCCGAACGTTCTCCTAAAATATCATGATTGTAAACAAAACAAAAATGAAGCTTTTAATTCAGCAGAAACTTGGAAGGTGGCTGTTGCCCGCCCAGAGCACAGAGCCCTGGGCAGAAGGAAACCGTTCAAACTGTTTCTCCAGGGAATGGCTCCGGGAATTGACCTGGTCCCTTGCAGAGTAATTAGCTGAGGCAAAACACCCAGAGGAGCCTGGAGATAAACTGCCTTGGGAGGCTGTTGTTTATTCTACTCACAAGCCTTCTAGCATTGCACACAAATTCAGTACAACAGTAAAAAAAAAATCACACAAGCCAGAAATACGGATGGTATAAATAAAATATGTCTCAAAAATTAAGTGCTATGTAAAAACACATGAAGAGTTAGTCCCTGTCCTGGAGGTTGCGGAGCTGAAGAATGAGATACCAAATATATTTTTGAAAGATGGAAGGCACC
>NW_015191377.1:0-1532 GCF_001447785.1 Gekko japonicus | reverse complement strand
TCAGGTTAGAAGAAATATCCTGATTTTTTAAAACGTCACATAAAAAAGATGTTGATCTATTATTGTAAGTGGGAACTGCTTGGTATGCATCATGCAAAAATTACAAAAAAAAAAAAACACTATAGAACTGATACAAATCCCCCCCCCCCATTCCACTTCACTCGGGCACAAGTACACTATCATGATCTCATAGCCTTGGAGATTGCCGAGTTCATCTTTCCTAGTGCCAAAATGGGAAGTGAACTAATAACACCACTTTGAGACTAAGCCACCACCATCTTTCTCAAAAGCTTCTGTCTTGGAGAGGAAGTTTATTGTCAAGTTTATGGAGGGGAAGGAATCCAGTGATAAAATGTAAACCATTTATCTTCTCAGCCACTAAAAGGCATGTGCTTTGCATCTGTGCCTTTTGGTACTAGGATGCATATCAGTACATCACTATAGGCTCAGTTGTACTTCCATTATTACTGTCCAAATTCCTTCTAAGAAGAAATATTCTACTGACAATAAATCCGTTATTATGTTTGAAACCTCACATAATCATATTTTTTCAGTGCTTTATCTATTTGGATGTTCCTATAATCCATGCACATGCCCAAACATAAGGGTTAACAACATGTGACTCTGATTCTGTTATTTGACATTTTGTTTGGTCCTATGAAGCAGCTATAGAATCCTCAGTCTGAACTGTGGCTGTGGAACTGAAGAAGGTGAATTTTTTTATCCTTCATTGCTTAAACTTTGGAAAGGGGAAAGTGTTGGCAGAGTTTAAACATGCAGAGGAATGGAGCACCAACTCTTTAAAGAAAATAACTCAGTTTATTAAAGAAGAAATAAGCTCTGATAGAACAGAGGAGAGGCTTAACTAACTGACTAATGGCTGTGAAAGACAGGAATGAAGGGGGAAGTCTCAGGTGGAGCAGGAAGTCTCCAAAGAGCCAATCAGGAGACAGGAAGGTCATAATTTGAAATTGTGGGAAGTCCCTAATCTAGTAATGCTAACTAGCAGTCCTTCAGCTGCCCCCCATATGCTGTTCTTCTGATCCTCTCCAAGTAGGTGCACTATAGACCTTGTATATTCCAACAAAAAGAACCTTCCTCTCTCCCACCAAGAAAAAAAGCAGCCTGAGCTGAGCAATACAGTATTTCCAAAAAGTGAACTTGTGTAGGATTTTGTTAAAAAAAGTTATTTTCCTCTTCCCCAGTACAACAGGCCCAGTCTATAACACCTCTCCATTCTGTTGGTCACTTATTAGAGACAAGCCCCCTTCCACAATTTCAGTGATGGAACTCCGGCACCATGTGAACTTTTCAGTCTAGAAAAAAGTCAAAGAGGAACACAACAGAGATTTATACAATTATACATGAGGTAGACAGGGTGGATAGAAAGAAGTTTTCCTCCCTCTCCAAAAATACTAGAACTTGGAGGCACCTAATAAATTGGGCAAAACTAGGATGGACAAAATTAGGGGAAGCCTTTAAGCCCCACTGTTTGCCCTCTGTAGTAACTGGTTGGCCACTGTGTGATACAA
>NW_015191376.1:0-1508 GCF_001447785.1 Gekko japonicus | reverse complement strand
AGGTTCCTATGCAGTATTGTTCTTTGCTAGAGGTTCGATAATTAGAGAAGCTGCACATATTAAAAAACAAAAGACAGAAAAGTTTACACAAATCAAGGAACAAATTAAGAAACAGGAAGAGAAAATGAAACAAGACCCTTCAATCGAAAATATAAGAATGAAATTAAAGCTATTACATCATCAAATAAATTGTCTGCTATCACAAGAAATAGCCAAAAAAAATTCTTATGAAAAGCAAAATTACTTTGAAAATGCCAACAAACCAACCAGATGGCTTGCTTATAAATTAAGGAAAGAAAAAGAAAAAAGAAACATAAACATTTTGAGAATAATGAAGGAGAAGATAAAAATATACCTAATGACTTTAAAAAGATCATTGAAACATTTTATGAGAAATATCAAAAAAGTGAAGCCACAGAAGACGAGATTCACGATTTTTAAAAAATATGTATCTTTTTAGAATTTACTGAAGAAAAAAGAAAAGTTTTAAACAAGCCAATAACTATTTCTGAACTAAAAGAAGCTGCTTTTTTTTTTTTTTAAGGAAAAACACCAGGACCTGATGGCCTCCCGGCAGAATTTTAACACATTTTTGAAGATCAACTGTTATTACCTTTAAAATATGTAATACAAAATATAGTAACTGAAGGTAAAATACCAGAGACCAGGAATAAGGCCATAATAACTCAGATAGATAAACAATACAGATGAAAAAGACATTTAAAATTATAGGCTAATTTCACTACTAAATGTGGATTACAAAATATATGCTTTTATTCTGGCTGCAAGATTGAAAAAAGTATTGCTACAAACAATCCATCAGGATCTAGCAGGCTTCTTACCAAAAAGACAACTTAGAAACAATGTAAGAACTGTATTTAATGTAATTGAATACAAGAATTGAACAACACCGCCTAGTGACCCCAGGCCCTAAAGAGGCCAGGCTTGCTGCCACAAGGGCCAGGTCTTTCTCGGTGGCGGCTCCTATCTGGTGGAATGAGCTCCCGGAGGAGATCAGGGCCCTGCGGGACCTGTTACAGTTCCGCGGGGCCTGTAAGAAGGAGCTCTTCCACCAGGCTTTTGAATAGGAGCCGCCGCCACCACCAACGGGTGACTGCAAACTAATACCGCTGGGTTAGGCTGACTGGCCATTTGAACATTGGGGCCATAGCATCCCCCTTTGACTCAATATGATGTACAATAGGGAGCGAGTATGTGAGTCGCGATAGATCCTTGGGAGTTGCCCACTGTAATTAATTGTTTTAAATTGTTTTAACCGTATTTTATTGCACTGTGTGCCCAATTGTGTAACCATGGTGTTGTACTACACCTATGTCCTGTAAGCTGCCCTGAGCCTGCGTTCGGGGAGGGCGGGATATAAATGCAATTAAATAAATAAATAAATAAATTGTCCATATTGCCTCCTGTATCGTGACTGGGGATAAGAGAGAAACCAGCGTTTGATTCTTTAGAAACGCTGTATCTGACCGCTCTGCTTCAACACATGG
>NW_015191375.1:0-1915 GCF_001447785.1 Gekko japonicus | reverse complement strand
TTTGAGAGAGCGTCAACAAACACGAAGAACGGGGCAGTCTGGGAGCCGCACGCTTGGGCTTCCAGAACCCTTTCGAAGCAGCCCCTTTGCCTTAGCTGACATCTGTCATGTTGATTCCCAACAGAGGCAGCGCGATTAACGTTATGCAACTTGTGTCTCATCAAACGGGGTCCGCTGCTGACAGACAGAATCTCCGCATGGAATATCTGACCTGTCACACCAAAAAATTTTTGCCAACTGGAGGTAAAATAGTTGTTCCAGTCAAAACCGATTAGACTGAGCCTGCAAGGCTAGTCTTGCACAGAAAGGACTGAAAAGAGGATATCCCCAAGGCTTTTCCCCCCCATGGGGGGACACATGAAGCTGCCTTATACTGAATCATACGGAGTTAGACCCTCGGTCCCTCAAAGTCAGTATTGTCTACTCAGACTGGTGGCAGCTCTCCGGGGTCTCAGGCGGAGGTCTTCCCCATCACCTATTTCATGGGCCTTTTAGCTGGAGATGCCGGGGATTGAACCTGGGACATTCTGCACGACAAGCAGATGCTCTACCACTGAGCGAGAGACCCTGCCCAAACACACATGAAGCTGTCTTATATTGAATCAAACCACTGATCCATCAAGGTTGGTGTTGTCTACTTAATGGCTCTCCCAGGTCTCAGAGGAGTTCTCTCAAATCCCCCAGTACCTGGTCCTTTCAACTGGAGATGCTGGGGATTGAACCTGGGACCTTCTGGGACCCTTTCAATACAAGAACTCGTGGGCACTCCATGAAATTGCTGAGCGGTCGGGTTAGAACGGATAAAAGGAAGTACTTCTTCACCCAAAGAGTGATTAACACTTGGAATTCACTGCCACAGGAAGTGGTGGCGGCTACAAGCATGGATGGCTTCAAAAGGGAATTAGATAAGCATATGGAGCAGAGGTCATTAGCCACAAGGTATAGATAGGGGCTCTGGGGCAAGTGATGCTCTGTCATCTTGGTGCTTGGGGGGGGGTCAACAGTGGGAGGGCTTCTAATGTCCTGGCCCCACTGGTGGACCTCCTGATGGCACTGGTATTTCTGGCCACTGTGTAATACAGAGTGTTGGACTGGATGGGCCTTTGGCCTGATCCAACATTGGCGTCTCTTATGTTCTTATGTTCTGCATGCCAAGCAGATGCTCTACCATTCAGCCACAGTCCCTTCTAAACCCCAACGGACAAAAAAATAAATAAATCAAAGGCTGTTTCGAGTAGACAGGGACAGGAAATCAGCTGGTTACACCAACTGGACAAGGTCTGTCAGAAAAGAAGCTGATTCTGTTAGAAGCCCTGCCAAAGTGGCTAGCCATTCTCAGAAAGATCTGGATGAAACGGAAGACATCCAGAGGGCAGCAGAAGAGATTCTAACAGGAAGATCAGGTATCCCAAAAGGGAAACCGTCGTAAAAAAGGGCATAGTTGAACAAATTGCTCCCATGGCTTGTGAACTCCCCTATCAAAGATGACCCCACAATGCGCACTAACTTAGCACACTTCCATTTTGATAGAGAAATGCTGATCCTCAAAATATGAGCAGGCCCAGAAGTATTAATGTAAAATGGGGTGGCATAATAAAACCTGATTCTACAGGGGGTTGACCTCAGTTCAGTGCTGTCAACAGGGACAGTTTGAGGACACTAACTTTCAGTGTATCTATCAGCCAGAGTCTTTCAGGTGTGAGTTGATAACTGGTTTTCATTATTTTTATTTAAAACATTTCTTAACTGCTTTTCTTCCGTATGGAGTGCACGGCGAAGATAAAACCCACAGAATAAAATACATTAAAAACGTAAGAACCAAATTTTTTTTAAAAATCACAACTTAGAACTGAAACTAAACTTAACCAAATGCAGTCCTAATAAGCCTGTCTTCAACTGCCTCCTAAAAATTGAA
>NW_015191374.1:0-1558 GCF_001447785.1 Gekko japonicus | reverse complement strand
GATCAGCTCCCGGCCTCAGCAGAACCCACATCTATTCCTACTTATTCCGTCAGTGCATTCTTACTGCTTGTCTCAGCAATAGCTGAGGAGGAACAACACATGGAAGTCAGCCCCTCCCCGAGTCGTCTCCGCAGGTGGAATGGTTGCGGAGTTGGCTCCTGAGTTCCAGCAGCAACTGGGATGCACGCGCTGCACGCTAATTGACAGCAGCCTTGACGGGTATTTAGTTCCCCATTCCGAGCTAGTTCCTCGTGCCAGCAATTTGTCAGCTTGACGAACGCACCCACCTCGCCTGTGTTCCGGTTCCTGACCTGCGCTCTGAACTCTTGGCTCCTCGGCTTTGACGACTACGCTTTCGGTTTGTGCTTTGAACTCTTGGCTCCTCGACCTTGGGTTTGATGACTACACTTTCGGTTTGGCTTTGGACTCTGTTATTCGGTTCCTGTCTCGCTACCCGTCAGCTTTGACCTTGGTCTGGACTTGGACTTTCCCTCACTCGTTGTGCCTGCATTCCAGCCCGTAACAACGGGGAAGACACCTTTTGAGTATTCAGCATGTGGAAAGAGATTGAGTCACAGGGCAATCGTCAACAGCACCGAAGAACCCACACAGGGGAGAAACCTTTTGAGTGCTCACAGTGTGGAAAGAAATTCAGTGAGAATGGCAATCTTCAGAAGCATCAGAGAACCCACACAGGGGAGAAACCGTTTCAATGCTCACAGTGTGGAAAGTGATTTAGTCAGAGTGGCAGTCTTCAGAAGCATCAGAGAACCCACATAGGGGAGAAACCATTTGAATACTCGGTGTGTGGAAAGGGATTCAGTTGGGGTGGCCATATTCAACTGCACCAAAAAACCCACACAGGGGACAAACCTTTTGAATGCTCAGTGTGTGGAAAGAGATTCAGCACAAGTGGTAATCTTTGATGACATCAGAGAACCCACAGGGGAAAATATTTTGAATCCTAGAAGTGAGAAAAGAGATTCAGTTTGAGTTGTCATCTTCAACAGGACCCTAAGAACCCACATGGAAGAAACATTTTGAATGCTCAGAGTGTGGAAAGGGAGGGCCTTTTTAGTATTTGCTCTCCCCTGTGAAACTTGCCTCTTCAGACTATCTGCCAATCTAACTCTTACTGGCCTCCACAAAACTGCCAAAAACATTTCCCTTCCCAAAACCTTATGAGGAAATATACAAGTTGAGGCGAACAGATATCTACAGCCTCTCTGCCCCTGGCATAGACACAGTGTGGCCATGTGGCCACCCAGCATCCTTCATTCACTGACATTTTTACCTGACAACCAGTCCTGGAGAGGCATTACGCAACCCTGATCCCTCCCCAGTCCAGCCTGCTGTGGGCTTTTTTGGGCTGTCACCACCTTGGAGCCCAAAGAGTTCTGGCAATGGGATTTATTTGGGCTGAAAGGAAAAACTCGTGTCCCCCAACCCAACAACTCAGTAAGTTCTCAGGGGTCAGACCCCCCCATACTGTCCAGTATTGTGGAAATGGTCTGGCGTCCATGGAGCTCGCAGGTGAACCTTGTGGGACGCAAATTTT
>NW_015191373.1:0-1544 GCF_001447785.1 Gekko japonicus | reverse complement strand
CATTTGAGAGCAATAGGGTGGTAGCCTATAAAACACCTACACCTAAAGGAGAAAGTTCTAGCAGATACGTTTAGGGAGAGACATCATACGACCCACCAAAATAGCAGCTGCTCCACAGCTATAAACTGGAGGACCTATTTAGATTATGATAAATTGACAGGTGTCTTTTTTTCCTTAATAGTTCAGAATGTTATTTTGGAGACTTCAACCCATGATACGTATATGAACAAACTCTGGGAATCTTGCTAGCAATTGACCTGGTTTGTCTTCTATCGAATTAATCCCAGGCTGCTTCCAAATAGAGGTAGGAAAAGGCACTCATCATGCGGCATCTAGCAGTTTGCAAGTAGATGGCAAAGGCATCAGCAAACCCCATGTCACTCACTGCTGTTGGCATCCTCACCTATTCAACGCCCCCCTTTTCCTACACTGGTGCACAAGTATTGGTGGGATGACAGTCACACCAGGAGCCTATTCCCTTCTTCCCCCAGTGTGTTTCAGCTGAAAAAGCAATAAACCCCTTGCAGAGAGAAAACGTGGAACTTGGCTGCACATTTCTGAAGGCAGGCCTTAGTTCCACCCAACCTCTATAGTGCTTTAAACTTTCCCCAGTGAGCCAGATCAAATTAAGATTTTATTTTCTCTGGCTCGTTGAGGAAAAATATGGGAGCCAAACATGTTACGTCTGGGCTGGACAAGATGTCATAAGCATGCTCCCAAAAACATTCCAATTTCAGAAATGGATTTGATGTTCTGTTTAGTCAATCTTAGTTCAATCTAATTTTAGTTGTCAAGAATGTTATTGGAACTAATTACCAAAAAATCAAAGCTAGATAAGAGTTTACATGTTGCACACAAGAGTTGTCATTCTGAGTTTTATAACTATGTTATAATGTTATAAGTTGCCGTGTTTTGTTGGCAAACATATATACGGAAAAAGCTGTATATCATTGTATGCAAAAGATACTTTAAGTCCGTTGTGGACAATTTTGAGTTTTCTATCTATGTTTTTAATTGAGAAATTGATATTAATTAAATTTAAAAAAATTAAGGAGATATCCCCATGTCGAAGCAGGGATAGGGATTTAGAATAAAAACCTCTACTGTATTAGCTCTTTATTTTAAAAAATTGTATCCTACCTTTCTGCCCTTAAAAGGGACACTATTACACATTTCAGCTTCCTTTATCTACTGTCTAGTAACCAGGTTACCCCCAAAATATAATACCCATTGTAAAATTAAGGAGATATCCCCATGTCGAAGCAGGGATAGGGATTTAGAATAAAAACCTCTACTGTATTAGCTCTTTATTTTAAAAAATTGTATCCTACCTTTCTGCCCTTAAAAGGGACACTATTACAAATTTCAGCTTCCTTTATCTACTGTCTAGTAACCAGGTTACCCCCAAAATATAGTAGCCATGTTACCCCAAAAATATCCTGCAGTCACTTTGCATGTAAAGCTTTGAAATTCAGGTAGTATCTGTCTATATTCTTTTTTGGACGTTTATGAGACAACATAATTTCATCTGTTTACTTTGTTGC
>NW_015191372.1:0-1781 GCF_001447785.1 Gekko japonicus | reverse complement strand
GAGTCCCTGCTACAAAAAGAGCCCTAGCTATGAGCTGCTCTCAAGGTTGGCTGGGATGGAATGTGGGGATTAAGAAATGAACCATGCGAGTCAGGAAAAGGTAATTGAGAAGATCAGCTCCCGCCCCCGCAGGCGAGCCAATGGTAATCCTGATTTATTTATTTATTTTTTGCTTTTAATCAGTTCTGTGTAAAAACAAGGCTAAATTCCGCCTGCATTTCCGTGTTAGGACGCTCCTGGTAAGATTAGCAGCAATCTCCCCCCCCCCCCAAATAGTCAGTAGCACTGGGCACGTTCGACTTCAAGGAAATCCCGCTGGGACGTTGAGGTTTCTTAAATAAATACTTTAACATAAATATCTGGAGCTTGCGCCAGGCAATGCAGCTCATGCGCCAACAGCCCTCTCCGTGCTGGCTGAAGTATCTTGAGAGGCTGCCGCGTGGCCCAGAGGGGAAAGTCCTCATTTCCTCGAAGAGCTCCCGGACTGCGATGGGTTCTTGGAGCCGGCCCCCGTTTGGCCTTTCTGAGAGGTGGGCGGCTGGGAGGGCAGCTTCTTCTTGAGGACCGGCGTCTTGTTCTTGTTTTTGAAGACCTTGTTGGGGTCCAGCTTGTTCACGAACGTATCCGCCTCCGATGAGAGCTGTGCTGTGTTGACGGTGATGGGTTTGTACATGTTGAACCATTGCTGGAAGACAGGAAAGAAAATGAGGAGGAGGAGAACCATCCGCAGACCTGATGCTGGTGGGGCAGGTACCCTGGTTGTCTTTTCTGCTCAGACCTGGGTCTTGAAGGGACCACGGGGGCTCATGCCCCCAATCGTGGGCTTTCCTCCTGAATATTTAAGGCAGAAGAAGAAGAAGGAGAAGAAGATGGAGGAAGAGGAGGAGAAGGAGATTGGAAAGAAGAAAAAAAGAAGAAGAAGGAGAAGGAGGAGGAGGAGATTGGAAAGAAGAAGAGGAAGAGGAGGAAGAGGAGATTGGAAAGAAGAAGATGAAGAGGAGGAGGAGATTGGAAAGAAGAAGAGGAAGGAGGAGAAGATTGGAAAGAAGAGGAAGAGGAGATTGGAAAGAAGAGGAAGAGGAAGAAGAAGAGGAGGAGATTGGAAAGAAGAGGAAGAAGATGACGAGGAGGAAGAAGAGCAGCAGGAGGAAATTGGAAAGAAGAAGAGGAAGAGGAGGAGGACATTGGAAAGAAGAGGAATAGGAAGAAGAAGAGGAACAGGAGGAGATTGGAAAGAAGAAGAGGAAGAAGACGACGAGGAGGAACAAGAGGAGGAGGAGGGGGTTGGAAAGAAGAAGAAGAAGAAGAAGAAGAAGAAGAAGAAGAAGAAGAGGCTTTGCGACCCACTTTTGGGTCCTGACCAGTGTTCCCTCTAAGCTGAGTTAGTGTGAGCTAGCTCACAGGTTTTTTTAGCCTCCGGCTCACACATTTTTGTCTCGGCTCAGGAAGGGTGGCTCCAGAGCAAGCTAACTGACGCAGCAGCCCAATCGCTCACTCACAACTTGAATGCCAGTAGCTCACCAAGTAGAACTTTTGCTCACGAGCCTCCACAGCTTGGAGGGAGCATTCAGGTTGGGAAAGGCTGTCCTAGGAAACACCCTCCAGATGACCTGGTCAGACGTGGCACGGAGACGATGACCCACTGGGGCGGGAGGGACTGGGGGCTACAAGGATGCCCAGCCGGTGGCTGAGCACTGGGCTCCGGAAAAAAACCCCTAAGACGAGAGCTCAGGCCCAGAGACGCCTGTCGAAAGGAGCTGCCTTTCTGTGGATGCACCCGA
>NW_015191371.1:0-1543 GCF_001447785.1 Gekko japonicus | reverse complement strand
AAGCTTTGGGTTTCATATCACAATGTTGTCCTTCCTACAGGCTGAATTAGGTTTTTGTTAGTCGTACGTTTTTGTATGTGGTTAATTTAATATTTTTAAAAAATATATATAAAAAAGGGGTTGAAATTGGAGATTAGGGTACAGCAGAAATACTTCCTGAAAAATACCTCATACAGATATGCCCCAAATATGCCCATAATTGTTTTCCTTGGTGGCAGCGGCTTCCATGCCATCTCCCCTGTCCAGATACTACTTTTTCCCACTGTCTGGATGGCCAGTCTAGCCTAATCTCATCTGATCATGGAAGCTAAGCAGGGTTGGCCCTGGTAAGTATTTTGTTGGGACACCACCCCGGAATACCAGAGTTGTGACGTGGCAACCACATCTGACAGTCCCTTGCCTTGAAATCCCTATGCGGTCGCCATAAGTTGGCTGAGACTTGATGGAGGGGGGCAATTAGTCACATGGGCCATTGTATCCAATCAAAGATCATATTATGAACAAGATGACATCAGTTTTAAGTAACCTACGAGAGGTGGTGATGTGATGATGTCACAGAGGTCAAATTAGAGCAATGGAGAGTAAGAACTAAATTTGGGGATCACAGAGTAGCCTGCACGTAGTGAATGGGATGGTATCATATGCTGTGTAGCCCACTAGGTGTGGCTATGTGACGATGTCACTGAAGGCAAGGGAAATGAATTGGCCCAATCTGCATTTAGCATTTGCTCAGTTGTTTTACCAAACTCACACTGGAACAGAAAAAACTGCGGTTCAGAGGCCCACTCTGCATCTAGCATTTGCTCCGCTGTTATACCAAACCCACACTGGAACAGAAATTCCCGTCTACATTGCATGCCACTTTCACTTTGATTGATTGTCACATTTGATGGCAGTGTCCAGACGGCATGCCGCTTTCACTTTGTTTGATCTCTGGTTTTATGGCGGCCATCTGCATAGATTTAGGACCGTTTTATGGCCATTGGGGGTGACTCTGCAGTCAATACGGTGTTGGCGTGGTGTAGTTGAATGTGGTTTTGAACCTTATCTTTTTCTGTTCCAGTGTGGGTTTGGTAAAACAACTGAGCAAATGCTAAATGCAGATTGGGCCTTCACCACATTTAATTACCCCGGGCCAACACTGAACTGACTGCAGAGTCACCCCCAATGGCCATAAAACAGCCATAGCCATAAATCTATGCAGACAGCCAAAATAAAACTAGAGATCACACAAAGTGAAAGCACCATGCAGTCTGGACACTGCCATAAAATGCGACACTCAATCAAAGTGAAAGTGGCATGCAATGTAGACGGGAATTTCTGTTCCAGTGTGGCTTTGGTATAACAGCGGAGCAAATGCTAGATGCAGATTGGAAGGAGCAAAAGAGGGTAATCCAAGTGAGCAGATGAACATTTGCACATGGAGCACCTAACATGTTAATAGACAACAAAGTCAATTTCAACTAAGGCCTACTTGCTGACTTTCAACGTGTTCTAAAGAGCTGTGATTGCCAATAGCATAAGCTGAGTGAAACCTATCATC
>NW_015191370.1:0-1563 GCF_001447785.1 Gekko japonicus | reverse complement strand
GGGAGTCCTACATTCAGTCCTTAGCCACCTCCATATTAAAGTATGTTAGGTGGCGGTCGTGAGAAAAGATCTCTGAAACCTTGGCAAGCCACTGCCAGTCACATTAAATACTGGGCTAGCTGAACCAATGGCCAAACTCAGTTTGAGATGGTTTTGTAAATTCACCAGCCAGATAGACAGGTGATGTGATCAATTTTGATGGTGTCAATCACCTGCTTGTGGCTGGAAGACTGGAGAAAGATTCTGGAAATAAGTCTCATAGGCCCGTTTTGCAGGGGAGATCAAAACTAGTGGGCAAACCTGTCTTTTGGGGAAGCTTTGGACATAATGGGCTGGGATCTTCAAAAGATATTTTGAAAAACACTCCAATGCTACTCTGTGTAAAAAAATTCCCAAGTTTAGGTAGTTGCAAACACTGGAAACCACCACTCCAGTGACTGATGTGTTTTTAAAGGACCTGCCTAAACCATGAGTCATCTCCTTCCCAGCAAGGACATGGCTTGTTTTTGTCGTACCTAACGAATCCACGGAAGAAACGGAATGTACCCACACAAAATGAATCAGAGAAGTGCTTCCATCCCAGCCTCCTATCAACTCTGTGTTTTTAAGTTGGTCTGTCCTGAGGACTTAATGCCAAATCTGTTATCATAGGCTTGATCTGGAACTAGAAGGTGGTGAGCAAATATTTAGATATTCCTCCAGGCTATTCCTACAACCAGCTCAAGATGGTTCAAACCAATTCGTTCCCTCTGTGTGGAGTTAATTGAGTAGAGGGTCAGTCAGTTCTTTCTGGTTTCGCGGGGTATAAAGTTCCCATGGCTCTTGTTATGTTGCACTATATGCCCTGAACCTACACCGTTCCATACCTGTTTGAAGAGAGTGAACTTGTGAGAGTCACAAACAACATCCAAGGAAATGAAATGGCTGAATTGCCAGTGTCGGAACGAAACACCGACCCAGCGCACTCCAATGGGAGGTTCACTATCAGCACCCTGATCAGCACTGAGGACAACGGCAGGATGCATTATGGGCAGACAGATATGGCCCCCTACGACACCACCCAAGCCAACCACCTCACCACTAACAGCACTTTCTATATGCGGACCTTTGGCTACAATACAATCGACGTTGTGCCGGCTTATGAACACTATGCCAACACAAAGATCACCAGCGAAACCAAGAATCCCAGACCCACCCTTGCCGATCTGCACTCATTCCTCAAGGTAAAGGCAAACCAGGGTGTTCTCTGATGCCGTGGTGCCAAAATTGTATGACTTTCCCCTAATCTCTCCTCCAAACTTAGTAATATGATGAGCCGGCAGGCAGCATTGACTGTTCTCTATTTCCTGTCCCAGCCATGTATGGTTTGGCAAATGTTTGAAAGCAACCTTTATTTCCCTCGCCCAGGGATATTTCTTCAGGTTCTTTAGCCCCACTGCTTTCCTTTCTTCTCCTGACTCCAAAGGATAGAACGATGGAGGAATGCAGCTTTTGAACCACAGAGCGGTCCCCTGCCTGTCACTTCCTTCCCTGTATTTTGAGAAGGCAGCAGGGAAGTGGATC
>NW_015191369.1:0-1549 GCF_001447785.1 Gekko japonicus | reverse complement strand
ATACAACATACTTTCAGTATATATACTCACACACACACACGCACAAATTCCCCAGTAATTTTACAAGAAATGGTAATGAGCAAATGGGTGTATCTTATCAAATATTTTTTCAATCCAAAAAGAAATGAGTAATATCCAATATTTAGTAAATCAGGTTCCATGGAGTTCCTCTTAGTTCCTGCTGCAGAGGTTGATTCGGGTCACTGTAGAACGTTACGGATGCCTGGACTGCCTGGTGAACAACGCTGGACAAGGTGAGTGACGTCCAGACTTTTGGGGCCTAGGAGGAATCACTGGGTTATTTGTGTCTGGATGGGAGGTTATTTCCTGTTTATTCAAAAGCCAGAATGGATTTTGTCCTATAAAGGGTTCGAAAAAGTATAACTTCTCAGGTGGCTGTTTACAAAGAAATACTGGTTACATCTCCAGCACGTATCCTCTGTCATACCATCTATAAGGGCTAATTTATGGGGAGTTAGGTACCATTGGAGAAGTAATTTATACATGTTTTCTTTCAGACTCGTTTCCAGTAGTCTAGTATCAGCTGTTTCCCAAAGCCAACCCCATTCCTCTTCTGTGGTCGTAATTTGCAAATCCTTCCCCCATTTCCTAGTATAGCTCAATGGACTACTGTCCATATTAACTAGCCAAGAATACAACCATGCAATAGAGAACAGTAATTCAAAAGATATTTTAGATCTTAGACCTGCATATTTCTTTCAAAGTGCATGGACTAAATGTCTGATTGGAAAAGAAACTGAAATAATGGGGGCTTTATCCCGTCCCCCATCTTAAACCCACTTCCATTTTAAATCCTCTTGCAAACAGCTTATAAAGAAACGATAGATGACGTGAGTGCCCAGGACTTCCTCAACCTCATGGAAATCAACACTGTGAGCTGTTTGTTAGCATCCAAGGTGAGTGTTTCTAACTTCTAAGGAGTTTCCCTCTTCCCTGAGGGGAGATGACATCCTGCGGAGTTGAAAGTCCAGTGGAAGAACCTGGAATGCTGGAATGGTACCCTGAGGTGTAGTGCTGCTATCCCTGTGTCCATCAGTTCTCTGCTGATCAAATCAAAACAATGGGGATGGGCCATGGCTGGGGGCCAGGGTTGCACCCAAAGGGTTTATCCCCGCAGTCTCCAGTTGCAAGGATTCCTGCTAGCTGTGCTGGGAAGCATCTCTGCCAATGGACGATTCTAAGCTAGGGCAGCTTCATAAGCTTCTATTTTGAGATCTGGCAGACTGTTTCTATTTCTCCTTTGTGTACAGTATGCACTGCCCTACTTGCGGGAAACGAAAGGAAACATCATCAACATAGCAAGTATTTCTGGTGTCTTCGGGGAGAGGAATTTTGTGTCATATGCCTCAAGCAAGGTAATCCTGACCCAAAGACAGAATCCTCCCCCCCCCCCTTATTGCTTCTACTCTTGAGCCTTTAATAGCAGCGTGTCTGGCAGATGAAGGCTTGCTCAGCATGGAGATAGCCACTGATAGTGTCTGCGAAAAGCTCCACCTGTGGGCTCTTGTAGATCAGGTTGCTCCTAAAG
>NW_015191368.1:0-1722 GCF_001447785.1 Gekko japonicus | reverse complement strand
GGACCTTCTGCATGCCAATCAGAGACTCTGCCCTGAGCCCCAGCCCCTTCTCAATATTGGACCCATGAAGCTGCCCTATACTGAATGAGACCCTTGGTCCATCAAAGTCAGCGTTGCCTACTCAGACTGGCAGCAGCTCTCCAGGGTCTCGGGCAGAGGGCCTTCATGTCCCCATTTCCCTGGTCCTTTTAACTGGACATGTCAGGGATTGAACTTGGGACCTTGGGACCTCTACCACTGAGCCCCCACTGGAAGCCACCCCTCCCCATGTGGCAAGGCTCCAGGCTAGCCAATTGTCCCTCATCCCTTCACTGCTCCGGCACCAGTTTGCTTGGCTCAGGAACCTGTTTTCCCCACATATCTATATTTTTTTGTCTTAATTGGGAGCTCACTAATTATCCTAATTCTTTGCGGAAGAAATAAACAGTAAGTAGGAGCGGGGGGAGTGGTGTGTTTCTTCCCTGGCATGCTCGCAGAGGAGGGCTGGGAAAGATGCCACGCTCTGCCACGGAACCCACACTCTCCCCCACTTCTCAGGAAGCCTCCACCTCCTTCCCCTTCCCCGGCACTTCTGTTTTCCTTCGCTCGTCAGAGGCGGCAGGTCCCTCCGGCGTGGTGGAGGAAGAGCCGTTAGGAGAAAACAGCAGGCCGACCAGCCATCACCGGTCGGCAGGAGCCAAAAATTTGCTGAGAAAAGCCCGTTTTCCTCTGCAACAGACGGTCCCAGCTCTTAAAAGAGAGCACGGGAGCTGTCCTTTGTTAATCGGAATGGCGATAAGGAAAGTCTTTTAATTAAGACAATTATCCTGATTGAGAGAAGCGGCCCTCGGCCCCACGGAGCCTGTCTGGACTAAAACGCGTGTGAGCCAGCGCTGTCAGTCATAAGTCAGTTTTGTGGCCTTCCTCGCCTCCGTTCGGGCTTCAACCAAAAGGCCATTTTGCACATCATATAGCATGAAATCCAGGTCTGCCGTTCGGAATACACAGAGGTGGGAATCACCACACAATTCCAGCTCTCTGCGCCGGGCCTCCGTAGTTGATCTCAGAGTCTTGGTCACTCCAAGAGCCATGCTCCCTCTGAGCCGTGAAGTCTTGCGAGCCAAAATTCTACTTTGTGAGCGACTGGCATTAAAGTTGCGAGCAAGCCATTTGGCTGCTGCATAAATGAGTTTGCTCTGGAGCCAGAGGTGGATAAGTCGACTTTGATTTCGAAAGGACAGAAAGAGGAGGATTTTGAAAATACATGGTCCAGACTGTACAGGTGGATTGACGAGTATATTAAATGAACTGGGAATACAACCGAGACAAAACATAATAAGTACATAATAAGTACATTGGTAGCAATACGCGCGAGAGCCAGTTTGGTGTAGGGGTTAAGTGTGCGGACTCTAATCTGGGAGAACCAGGTTCGATTCCCCACTCCTCCACATGCACCTGCTGGATGACCTTGGGCAAGCCATAGTTCTGTCAGAGCTGTTCTCTAAAGGGCAGTTCTTGAAAGAGCTCTCTCAGCCCCACCTACCTCACAGGGTGTCTGTTGTGGGGAGAGGAAGGGAAAGGCAATTGTAAGCTGCTCTAAGATTCCTTTGGGTAGTGAAGGGCGGGGTATAAATCCAATCTCCTCCTCCTCCAAAAGTTTAAATGGACATTTTAAGGTGTAGACATTTACACCTTTATTTTAGAGAGAGGAGAAAAAAATCTTAAGAGATAATTAATGGATTG
>NW_015191367.1:0-1715 GCF_001447785.1 Gekko japonicus | reverse complement strand
CTACCACCTGGAGGTTGGCAACTCTAAGACAGGGCAAAACATTTCTTTGGCAGTGCATTCAAGGTACGACGACCACCCCTGAGCGCTAGATGCAGAATCCTCCCTTGGGGAGAAGCAGCCATAAGCTTTGTTTCCGCACTACGGTTGTCTTGACTAGATTGTGGCATATATTGATTATGCTCTGACGTTAGCTAGAAGAACAACCATGTGGTACTTGAAAGACTTTGCTGTAGCATGGATTTCACCAGGAAAACCCGTCTTCTTCAGATGCATCAAATACGACATCAAATACTCATCAAAAATAGGAGTTATTTTTCAAAGCCAGCGCTTCTCTTCACTAGTAAGTCACAGACCTTTGCCCAGGAATAGCAGTCTGTTACGGGTAGGATGGGAAGGTAAATATGCTGTCAGCTACATATGGTAAAAAAGGGGCCACGGTGGCTCAGAGGTTAAGATGCTGAGCTGTAGACCAGAAGGTCTGTAGTTCGGCAGTTCGAGACCCGAGTGCCACGTGATGGAGGGAGCTCCCATCTCTGGCCCCAGCTCCTGCCAGCCTAGCAGTTCGAAAGCAAGACACTGCAAGTAGATAAATAGGTACTGCTTTGGTGGGAAGGTAAACAGCATTTAACCTCGGCATTTAGTCATGCCGGCCAGATGATCATGGAAATGTCTTTGGACTGCACTGGCTCTTCAGCTTGGAAATGGAGATGAGCACCGCAACCCTAGAGTCGGATTCGACTGGCTTTCGAGCAAGGGAAACCTTTACCTTTACATATGGCAAACAAACTCTTGGGACCATGTGGAGGTTTGGATGAAAGACACAGTAGGTAGGGAATGAGTTAAATACTGCCTCTTTTCTATCAACAGTTGTGAGGGTTTTGCATTTACAGTATGTGGCCCATTTGCTGGCTTCTCACCCTAATTTTACAATCTGTCCTTATTGATGTTTATCTGAGCCTTCACTGGTGTGCTTTTGTCTCTCTGGAATGATTCCACAATACAGGTATCTTCCATGGGTGTTGCTTCAGTGGGAAGGACGTCACATTTTGAACACAACATACAAATCTGCGTTACATTCAGTGAGACATTCGGTCATCTGGTTTAGCTGTCTACTTTGACCAGCGGTGGCCCCCAAGGTCTCAGCAAGGGAAGGTCTTTTCCAACATATGATCCTTTTTAATTGGAGGTGCCAAGGACTAAACCAGAATGACCCATGCGTACTTTTGTTTAATGGCCTTCCATCTAAGTCATGACTGCTCAAGAAATCCAATAAGGTCATGCAGTACGGGGGGCAGCCGGGTTAGAATTTGCCCTTTAAGAGTGTCTTCTAAAGGCAATGGGAAGGCTTGGCTCAACTACAGTAGGCTTTGATTACTCTTTCTTAATGTTCTTGTGTTTGTCATGAAATGGTCCTTCTAGAAACCCGTCGTACTAAAATAGTTTGTGAATGCAATCTATCCCTGTGGGGAAAAGAAGAATCCAGTCCAGTGCATACGGGGTTTGAACAAAAGACAGGCAGAGTTTGCTTCCGCGGGGTTAGAAAACAAATAGGTCAACATGAAGGATTTTTTCCCCTATCTCTGTTTCAAACAGAATCACATGATACTCCCCGTAGGGCAGGCTTAACAGGCCCTTCTTCGGCCCTTTGCCTTGGAGGCTGCTGAAGTGGCGCAGGGGGGCGTGTGGACTTGCTCTTGTGTCGCTGACACCTCGGA
>NW_015191366.1:0-1576 GCF_001447785.1 Gekko japonicus | reverse complement strand
CGCCACCCTGTGTATGATTTTCTCTCTACCAACACAAGTTCTGGTCATGGGCCAATAATATCCAATAGAATATTGACTACTTGGGATCAGACCCGCATCACTAAATGTATCAGTGGGATGATTATTCCCTGATCACACCAGGCAGACAAAACACCTGAGTCCGAGAGGGACTTGCTCCACTTCTTGGGACACTGAAAATGAGCCTCAGGGAAGGACCCACCTTAATATGCCTACTGAGCTGCGTGGGGAACTTCTCCTCTTCGACATCCTTCACAGCCGCTTTGCCTCTGAACAAGTCAATCGTCATACCTGGAGGAAGCAGACCCTGGTGCTGCTGCCATTTCAAGGCCTGAAAAATCAGACAGGATTTAAGGTTCTGCTCTACCCTTAAAGGATGTTCATTCCTGAGATCTGTCTCCATAACACGCAAGCAAACTTACACAATGTATTAAAAACCATCCTGACAAAAAGCTCTTATGCAACATGAAGCAGGTTTTACTAAAGCAAAGTCCACATATTGCAATATGTCCATTTCGACAATTTAAGAAAGAGGTACTTTACCTTCAATTCCACACAGTTCAGATCTGGGGGGGGAGATTACCTGTCCTAGCAGCGCCATAAGACGAGACGGAGGCACAACACTGACTTCACCAGCCAACGCCTGAGCAATTGCTGCTCTCCGTTTCTCCTTGCTGCTCCCATCTGGGTACGCCTAGTAGGGAACGACATGAGGAATAACAACTTTCTCACTACAAATACCACCACCTCCACAAGATATCCACATATACTCTGTATTTAATAAGGATTATTAGCTGCTAGGTAAAGGTAAAAGTTTCCCTTGCTTGAAAGCTAGTCAAATCCGACTCTAGGGGGCGGTGCTCGTCTCCATTTCCAAGCTGAAGAGCCAGCGCTGTCCGAAGACTTTTTCCGTGGTCATGTGGCTGGCATGACTAGACGCCGAGGCGCACGGAACGCTGTTACCTTCCCACTGAAGCGGTACCTATTTATCTATTTGCAATTTCTTGCTTTCGAACTGCTAGGTCGGCAGGAGCTGGAACCAGAGACGGGAGCTCACTCCATCACGCGGCACTCGGGTCTCAAACTGCCGAACTACAGAACCAATGCCTTCAAAACCATTTATTTATGTGAATTTCAGACTGTAACATTTCAAGAAATGCATATTAAAACAACAATTAAAATATTAAAGGCAAGATATCAGCGTACCTCACGTGGATCAAAGTAGGATCTAGCCAAAAGGTTCTCGAGATGAATATATCGCTCTGGCTGGGTCTGCTTTAACATGATCATGGGGTCAGTCTGTCTCAGGAGTGATCTGGCAGCACCCAGTTCGCGAAGCTCTATCAGTTCCAAAACAACCTGAAACGTAACAGCAAAGGTGGTTACAGGATCATCGTGATACAAATGTCGTTTTTCTGGTAACAGGATGCAGAATTGTATAAACAGGAGATCAGACTGCATAGACAGGAGTCGGATGTCATCAATACAACATAATATGAGTCGAAATATGCTACTGTCCCAGTCCTTAGTGCCATAAACAAGTGGCTACAGTGAACAA
>NW_015191365.1:0-1590 GCF_001447785.1 Gekko japonicus | reverse complement strand
ACTTAAACCAGCATAAATCTCAATACATTTCCATGTATTGAGGATTTCCATGGAGCTAACTTTGGATAGCTTTGAATTTCAACTCTCTGACACAATAGGCAACACAGTGATTCCAGAGATGTAAGTGTCAAGTGTTAGGGGGGCGGTGTATGCAAAAGAAATGCATTAAAATTTGGGTGTGCTAAAGCATTGGTCTATCCAAAATAGGTCACTCAAGCTGCGGTCACACGTGCAAATTGTAGCGGAAGGGAAGCAAGGCTCTGCCCCCCCCCATAAGATGAATTAATTCCTTATGCCATCAGAATGTTCTTAAGATTTAATTTAAATGGGATTTAATTTTACAGATGCCTGTGAAATTGTTTTAAACTATGGCTGCGGTCACACGTGCCAGTTGAAGTGGAGGGGAAGCGAGGGTATTCCCGCCGGAGGAATCTGAGTGTGTGTCATTTGCTCATAATGCAAAGTGGGGGGGGGGATGGCACCAAGCTGGGATGGCCTGATCAGACCATCCCAACAGCATGCATGCGTGCTTGCCCAATCAGACAGGGGAAAGTCCATCCGTGGCCTGTCAGAACCCATTACTACCGGATTTTCTCTGGTGTCTTTTTACACCACTTCTGCAGAGGAGCAGCATGGGTTACCGACAACTGCGAGATGCTTCCCAGATGTTGGTGTCTGATTGCACCCCTTAGATCCGTCAGGCATTCACACCTATGCCAGATCTACTGGCGCATGTGATTGCAGTTTTATTGAGGATATGTGCTAATGTGTCTAAGATAAATGAAGGTATCTGCATATGTTTCTCACTGTTAACATTTTGCTAAGAGGAATTGGGAGATTCTGTGGTCTGCTTTCCAATGAGAAAGCTTTTGTTATGTGGGCTTGTTTATATCAATATAAATCAAGTGAAGTGAAAAGCAAAAGCATTTTGAAGCATTTTTGTGTCTCCTTGAATGTTTTTCTGTGAAAGGCAAGACTGTCATGAAAGGCAAATTCCTATTTTGTTTTTTAGTGGGGAAAATGACAAGAAAAAAAGATTGAGGAACTAAAGATGCAAAGTGACAATCAAGGTCAATGACTAGTGTTGCCAGCTCTAGGTTGGGAAACTCCTGGGGATTTGGAGGTAGAGCCTAGAGCGGGTGGCATTAGCGGAATGGAGAGAGATCAGAAGAGGATGTGATGTCATAGAGGGCATTCTGCAAAGCTGCCATGTTCTCTGGGGAAACTGGGGAAACTGATCTCTGTATACTGAAGATTAGTTGTAATTCCAAGAGAACTCTAGGTCACACCTGGAGGCTCACAACCCTATCACTGACCCAGTATGCAACTGTTGAAAGCCCTGTGGTTTTCTAAGAGGCAACCCCCCCCAACTATAAATAATATACAGATTTCATTGGCGGAAGTAGTCTGAGAATAATTGCCATAAATATTTCAAAGTTCTTCTACTGAAGATGGCTTCTCAGTTCACATAAAACAGGAAAGTGGTGAAAGCTGTGCTCCACAATATGATACACAGTACTTATTAGAATCTTTGACTAGCACAGCGTGAGTATTTGAGACTCCAACAGTGCAATCCTATGCAGAGTTACT
>NW_015191364.1:0-1715 GCF_001447785.1 Gekko japonicus | reverse complement strand
AATACACATGAAGCTGCCTTCACTGAATCAGACCATCAAGGTCTCTATTGTCTACTCACACTGGCAGCAGCTCTCCAGGGTCTCGGGTAGACGTCTCCCAATCATCATACATAAAATAATCACGAGAACAAAACATAATTACTGTAAGAGAAGACTTGTCTTTGCTTTTACTTTATCTGTGTTTTTTTACTGAAAAAAATTAACAACGAACTCTCGTTTCTTCAGTCTTCTGCACTGTATCTGCAAGCTTTCTTTTCTTGTCTTCTTCCATTGCTTTCTCCACTCCTAGCAAGAGCTGTGCCATGTTGAATCCCACTCAAAGTGGTCTGTAAACAGAGTTGTAGAGGATGTGGCCATTGCCTGCCTCCATGAGCACAAATACACATGAAGCTGCCTTCACTGAATCGGACCATCAAGGTCACTGTTGTCTACTCAGACTGTCCCAATCACCTAACTGGAGATGCCAGGGATCGAACCTGGGATCTTCTGCATGCCAAGCAGGTGCTCGTCCACTGAGCCACAGCCCACTTTGGAGGGTCAGAACAGACAGAGTACTGGTAAGAAAACTGAACAGGGGAAGGCTCAGAGAGAGCTCTTTCCTTACAAGGAAACACTAAGGAGTCTAGGGCTGTTTTAGTTTAAAGAAAAGACAGTTTGGGGAATATTATAGAGGTTTACAAGTTATGCATGGGGTGCAGAACGCGGGTAGAAACTGTTCTGCCCTCTTCCTGTTACACTAGAACATGGGGGCACCCAATGAAGCTGATGAGCAAGAGACAACGAAAACGAGGCATTTCTCCACTCAAAGAGTAATTAATTAAATTGTGGAATTCAGTACCCTGCGGATGCAGTGATGGCTACAAGCAGAGAGCCTATGAGTCTTTCGCTGCCTTTTAGCTAGTAAAGGTTTCCCTTGCTCGAAAGCTAGTCGAATCTGACTCTAGGGGGCGGTGCTCATCTCCGTTTCCGAGCCGAAGAGCCAGCGCTGTCCGAAGACGTTTTTGTGGTCATGTGGCCGGCATGACTGGACGCCGAGGCGCACGGAACACTGTTACCTGCCCACCCAAAGCAGTACCTATTTATCTACTTGCAGTTTCTTGCTTTCGAACTGCTGGGTTGGCAGGAGCTGGGGGCCAGAGACGGGAGCTCACTCCGTCATGTGGCACTCGGGTCTCGAACTGCTGAACTACCGACCTTCCAGTCTGCAGTTCAGCGTCTTAACTACTGAGCTACTTGCTGCAAAGGACTAAATGGAGCCTCCATGTTCAGAGACAGAGTACCTCTGAATACAAGTGCTGGGGGCCAAACAGAAGTGGGAAAGCCGTCTTCTGGAGGCATCTGGTTGGCTACAGCTGGAAGCAGGATGCTAGCCTCAACGGGCCATTGGTTTGATCCAGAATAGCTATGCCAGTGAGCATATTTGGCAACAGCATCAAACCATTTCTCAAATGCAATACTGGGTCCAAGAAGCGCCCACACAACACAAGCCTTTGGTTCTGCCAGTAACCGTATCTCCCCTTGCAGGGCGAGCAGATAACACCCTTCCGGGAAATGCGCCTTTCTAGCCAGACGCACCTTCACCCTGCCCGCCTGAGCTACTTAGCCCAGCACATATGTCCCGGAGAGATAGGTCGCAACCGGCCTCTTTGCCTGTTGCCATAAAGAGAAACACTAAAGGAAACTGGGAAGTCTGTTCTTCGCGGCACCCAGTTAAG
>NW_015191363.1:0-1681 GCF_001447785.1 Gekko japonicus | reverse complement strand
GGACCCCTGGGGAGCTTTTGCAATCCAGAGTATGAGGAAGGGAGCATCACTGACATAGTAAATGTGTTCTAGGTGATCACCTCGAGGTGAAATCCCTTCCCCGATGCCACTCTAGGAATTCCCCCAATCACTATGGTAAAGACCACAGAGATTAAGAAGATTCTTCGAGCATCACAGACATGGTGACAGGAAGTGACTTTAGCACATCTACATCATTCCTCCCCCTCTCGATTTTCTCTTACTATGACTGGGCAAGAAGAAGAGAAACAGAAGACATTGGATTATACCCCGCCCTTCACTACCCAAGTGAGTCTCAGAGTGGTTTACAAACTACTTTCCCTTCCCCTCCCCACAACAGACATCCTGTGAGGTAGGTGGGGCTGAGAGAGCTCTGACAGAAACTGCTCTTTTTCAAGAACAGCTCTTATCAGAACTATGGCTTGCCCAAGGTCATCCAGCCAGGTGCAAGTGGAGGAGTGGGGAATCGAACCTGGTTCTCCCAGATTAGAGTCCACGCACTTAACCACTACATCAAACTGGCAAGACCAAGGGAGATCCAGGGAGGGCAGGAGGTTGCTCACCTCACCAGGCAACCTGGTAAACCTAACAAACAATATGTTAGCCTTTAATCTGCCACACTGATTTTTTTTGTTTTCCTTTAATATTATAACCTTATAATATGCTTATAATATTATAAAGAAAAATGTATATTTTGAAAAATCATTTATGATTACAAGAAACAGCGGTGGTGGGAGTGGGTCCTAACCCTGTATTGTTACTTCTTTTTATAACTTTTTATTTGAACGCTTTTTCAGGAAAGTTCTAAATAACAGGTACATAACATGTTAACAAAGTATGTGAATGTATAACTTTAAACAAGAAGATTGTGCATAAACGTTACAACTGGTTATTTAACAGTTTAACCATTAAAGATAATACTCTCCATAGGTTTGTTTCTATCTGCTTTCCTATGTTGGTGGATATTCAGAGTGTTAATACTGTAAGCAATAAAATAAATAATGCTAGAAAACTGTAGTTGGTTGGGACTGCTGTATCGGGTTATTCCTATTAGTCACATTATCCAGAAAGGGAAGCCATTGTTCTAGAAATGTAGATTGATAACAGTGGGTTCTCCATAGTCAATAATTCCTCCATAATTTTTTCCATTATAAAGTAGTCCCAAAGTTTCTTATACCCTTGTAATAGTGTTGGTGTTTCTTTATTATGTTACTTCTATGAGCAAAGTTCAAAGCTTTCCTTCAACTTAATTAGAAGGAAGGCCCTCAGGCTGGAGGAAGACTCTTTGGAGAATGGTTGGATCCACCCCACCATAAAGACTAATGAATTAATTTCATCAGATGCAAGAAACTCGGGAAAGGTTATGTTGCAATAAAGGTGTCAGTCTTTAAGGTGCTAGAAAACACCTTGTTATTTTGGCTGTAGTGGATTAACATAGCTACCCCTCTGGAATTCACAACTGTGGCTTTTCTACATTCTGTTGGGCAATTTCCCCAAGCTGAACAGCTGTAGTGATAAAATGTGTATCCTTTCTCAAAAGGTGTGCTTTGAAGCCAATCATAGAATCAGAGTTGGAAGGTGCCATACAGGCACCTTACATGTGACATACATGTGACATAGTGGTTAGAATGTTAGATTAGGGTCTTGGAGACCAAGGCTTGAA
>NW_015191362.1:0-1677 GCF_001447785.1 Gekko japonicus | reverse complement strand
CTATCTCACGTTGGGTCTTCCTCTTGTCCAGCTGCCTCCCGCTTGTCCTAGTCTTATTGTAATTTGACCAAGATACAATAGTCTTTGTAGGAGCTGCAGTGGCTCAAGTGGTTAAGACGCTGAACTGCAGGCTGTGGAAAGTCGGTTCGAGACCTGAGTGTGCCGCATGATGGAGTGAGCTCCCGTCTCTCGTTCCAGCTCCTGCCAGCCTAGCAGTTCGAAAGCAAGAAATTGCAAGTAGATAAATAGGTACCACTTCAGTGGGAAGGTAACAGCATTCCATGCTCCTCGGTGTTTAGTCACACCGGCCACGTGACCAAGGAAACGGCTTCGGACAGCGCTGGCTCTTCGGCTTGGAAACGGAGATGAGCACGGCAACCCTAGAGTCGGACTCGACTGGCTTTTGAACAAGGGAACCTTTACCTTTACCTTTACTTACAATAGTCTTTTAGCTTCTAAAGATAGTTCAGGCTTGATTCAGTCTAGATAAAGTTTGATAGCAGAGGGAAGGATGTTGGCGTGAATGACTCAGCATGCCTTAGGGCTGCCAGGTGCTTGGGGGGGGATTCCCCCGCTCAAAGGGCCCCCAATCCGCCGGTCCGTATCCGGCCGGCAAAGGGAACCCCACCCCTGAAGGGGCCAGATCGGGCCGACATGCCCGGCACGATGACGTCGCCCGGAAGTGACATCATCACACTGAGCACGTCGTGGGTGACACTCTAGCAATCACCCTGAAAACTCTGTGGTACCATAGAATGGCCCGGACTGGAACCACCGCTCCCCCGCTAAAGCCGGTAAGTCACTTGGGAACCCTAGTCCCTGCAGCGTATCCGGCTGGCTTGCTGTCCTATTCCTTGGCCGGTGGGGGAGCAACGGGCCCTCTGCCTGAGAATGGAATGACTTCTGTTTCGCATCATGGAGTTTGGCGCGTCTTCTAAGCAAACACAGTTCTCTTTCAGAGCCGGCGTGCCGATATCCTTCCCCGGCACCTGCCACGCACCAAAAATATCACCCCTTTGCCTTCTGAGGATAATTGGCATCTCCCAAGAAGCAGGCCGCAAGTGCTGATGTGGGTTTTGATATTTATTCCTTCATCAGGTACAAGAACAATCACACCAGAGAGAGGGAGAGAGAGAGAATAAGAGAGAGGGAGATGCAATCAGCGAATGCGCAAGAGGTCTAATTACGGCTTAATTTGGTGCCGAGGCATCGTTTACAGCCGAGGGGTTCGGATTTAGCCCACCGATCACAAAGGAGCTCCGACGGGTACTGATGAAGCTGGCGAAGAACATGCAAAAGAGCCAGGCAGTTATTTCGGGCAGACGTCCCCGGCTCTGATTGCTGACGCTCCTAAAAAGCAATCTGGGGCCAATTAGGAAATATTTATACTGGAGGGATCGGCCGTGATTCATCCTTCTAGCTACGGGGTGAGACTTTGGGTAGATGTCCATCTGGTCCACAGCTCAGATGGTTCCGTGACAAAGAGTGTGCGCACTACACAAAGGAAGGGAGGGCTCCTGGAAACCTAAGCGGCCAGTTAGGGAAGGGGAACCGCTACATATGATCGAGGTTTATAAGATTAAGACTATGCGTGGGATAGAGCAAGTCGGGAAAGAAATACTTTTCTCCCTGTCTCTCAATGCAAGAATTTGTGGGCAGTCAATGAAATTGCTGAGC
>NW_015191361.1:0-1761 GCF_001447785.1 Gekko japonicus | reverse complement strand
AGGTAGCAGAAATGTATACTTTTCTTGCCACCTTCAAAGCTACAGTGTCTCAAGGGTTCTGACTGGTACTGTGAATTGGCTCCAGAAACTATCAGTGTGGATTAAACAGAATTACTTTGCTCCCTTACCATCTATCTGGCGGGTGAATTTCTAGCCAGTTGTAGCTTTTGTGCACTCTTCACAAGGTAGCTCCATATTATACAACACATCCCAGAAGAACTACTTCTTCCTGGATGTCAACAGGGCATGAGTACCAGAAGCCAAATCCTTCCCATCCAGCTGCAGACTAATCGACATGGTACCTACTGTTGCCTTTTAATTTGCACAGTGCCTCGCAGGGCTCCTCTGATTCCCACATTAAGTATTAAAGGCGGCAAAGCACCCAATGTAGCAGGACTTTGGGCACATACACAGGTAGCAGAAATGTATACTTTTCTTGCCGCCTTCAAAACTACAGAGTCACCTCTAAAGTCACCTCCATTTATCTTTTTCTACGAAATGACCCCTGGTCACGTCTAAAGTCACCTCTAGCCCCTCTCCCTTTACTTTCATTCCTTGTTTCTTGTCACCATCACTCTAGCCATCATCCTTGTTCAAGCTCCTCAACAAACCTGGATCCAAATGGACTCTACTAAGTGGGCAAGGACATCTCAAAGTCTTAACCCAGGGATTGATCTGGACACTGACAGGACTGCAGCCATGATAGCAGGAAATCCCCCACCAGGAAACCTACCTGGACCCACCGTTCTCCAGTACTAGACAATCTTAATTGCCTCCTCCTCATGCCTGCAGAGATTTGGGACCCTGTTATCTAAACCCCACCAGGTAGTCCATGGTAAGGAAATTGAGATGGTTTACATGGATCTTTTATTGAAGTAGAGATGCATCTCAATTTGTCCTCATTCAAATGCATCCCTTTTTCAAATCTCAAATAACCTGGTCTTGTTTCCAAAGTTGCCTTTAGATTGTTTACCAGCAAATCTGCATGTGTGTCATGGAACAGCTTGAACTGGGGATTTGACCAACTGTTTGTCTAGAAAGAATGGGAATTTACTTCGGGGGACTGGCTCATGGCAAGTTTACTTCAAATAAAAATGCAATGCAATAAACCTTGTAAAATCTAAGTATGTGTATAAATGAACAAATGTTCTTTAGAAATCAGATTTCTGTATTTTTTAAAATCTATAATTACCTGTAAACATGCTAGAAAAGTTATAGTGCCATGAATATAACATTACTTTGCTATTGGCTTTGTAACAAACCTGAAAATTCTCACCTAGTATCCTTTCTGGGCAAAGAATGATTCTTAAAATATTATTAGATAATTTACTCAACTCTTCTGCCAGCCACTTGAGGGCACTATTGCCTACTTTTTCTTGAATAAGGGCACCAACTGAAATGAAACTGTTCTGAAACCAGAGTTTTAGGCATTTACCAGAAACTTCTTAAAATAAGCTTTGACAACTTTTCTTTGGCTTTAGGAGCCACTCCAAACATTTAGGAGCCAGAATTATTTTTTTGCCCTTCGGGGTTGTATATTTTAATGACCACACTTTTTCCATTATCGTTCCTGCAAAACCTAATCCTAAAATCTGCAAAATTTGTTCTTTTTCAAATATATAACCCAAGTGCTGTAGTGTATAGATTATGAGATAACTCTAGCTGTCTTCACAACAAAAAGCGAACCTCTAGCCATCACCTAAATAAGCTTGGTACTTCTACTGAGAATCACCAATTGGAACTGACAATAAATGACTGATG
>NW_015191360.1:0-1572 GCF_001447785.1 Gekko japonicus | reverse complement strand
CACCTCTGAACATTTCTTGCCTTGAAAATTGAATGAAATTTGATGGCACTTTACGCACACATCTATTTATTTATTTATTTATTTATTTAACTTTTACCCTGCCCTCCCTGCCAAGGTGGGCTCAGGGCGGCTTCCACAAAACTGATGAACAATACACATTTTACAAATGATAAAATACAATAAATCATTTTAAACCCAGACAAATCAATTTAAAACACAACTTCGATGGCGATAGAAATAAAGTGCAGTTTAAGGACACATTCAGTGGTGCCACCGCGCTAGGTCATACTGGGTCTGCTGGTGTTTGCGAACATAATTCAGAATGCTCATCAGAGAAGAAGAAGAAGAAGAGACTGGATTTATACCCCACCCTTCATTCAGAGTCTCAGAGCGGCTTAGAGTCTCCTTTCCCTCCCCCTCCCCCCAACAGCCATCCTGTGAAGTAGGTGGGGCTGAGAGAGCTCTTTCAAGGACTGCTCTTCTGAGAACAGCTCTGAGAGAGCGTGTGACTGACCCAAGGTCACACCAGCAGCTGCATGTGGAGGCGTGCGGAATGAAACCCGGTTCTCCCAGTTTAGAGTCCACGCTTTTAAACACTACACCAAACTGGCTTTCCAGAACTGGGCTGGCTGGCTGTTCCTTGCTGACAACACGTCTGGTGCTGAACTCAAGTTTGTGGCCGTACAGTCTGAGCATTGGTCTAAAAGCATGGTGGGTTTTTGGAATGGCCACTACGACTTTTCAGCCCAGAGCTTTCCAGCTTTAAATTTTGCCCTCCCCTCCATCATGCTCAGAGGCAAGTCTGTTCAGAGTCCCCATTGAGAAGGCACCAAAATTAGAATCTGGATAATGAATTCTGTTTAAGGCTGAGAACCTCAGAGTTCCATCTGTAACAAGATCTGAAATAATTACTGATGATTGCCTGGTACCTCAGCCAGAAAAACAAAACAGAGCTGAGTTGCCAGCAATTACGAGCGGCCCCCGCTTGAGCAGGGGGAGGCCTGCGGTATGGATACATTTCCTAAGATCAGATGATACAGGAAGTCCGTCCAGCAATTAGCTTTAGGAGCACAACTGGGTGACCAACTGAGATGGCCCCGACCCAGGAGGAGCTAAGAACATCTTCAGGAAATCAGCTTCTGTTCATTGGAAGGGAAGATGGGCTTTGATGGCTAATTCAAAACAAATGGGGATTCTGTACCTTCCTTTGGCAGTCTAAACAGGACAGGACATCAGGGTTATTTGCCATCCGTAGACGCCAACCACTTTTCTTTTTGCTGTTAAATCACAGCTGACTTGTGGCGACTCCGTAGGGCTTTCAAGGCAAGAGACATTCAAAGGTGGTTTGCCACTGCCTGCCTCCAAGCCACGGCCCTGGTATTCCTTGGAGGTCACCCTTCCAAATACTAACCGAGGCTGACCCTGCTTAGCTGCTGAGATTTGATGGGATCGAGCTAGCCTGGGCTATCCAGGTCAGAGCCCCCACACACTAGGCCTTGAATTCACCCACCAAAGGTGGGTGCCATGATTTCCCACCCCTAAAGAGTGGGAATTAAGATTGCTGGGAAAAAG
>NW_015191359.1:0-1646 GCF_001447785.1 Gekko japonicus | reverse complement strand
GAGTCTACTTGGCCACCCAGAGGACCGAATGCCACCAGGTCTTCAGCGCACGGTCGCTCCTCTACCACCCCCTCCTAAAAGGTCCAACCAGGGCCCACGAGCCGCCGGACAGCGGATCCACCACCCCCCGGCCCGATACCACCGTAAATACTGGCAAGAGGTCCCCCAGGCCAGCCGCGCGTCTCCTCCGCCCAGAATCGCTCGTCCTCGGAGCCGCACACTCGGCTCCGCTGCTCACGCCGCTCTCCCGATCGCCACGCCAGTCGCCGCCTTCTCCTTCGATCGGGAGCCCACTTCCTCTGAGCCGCAATCTCGGCTCCGCCGCTTGCTCTGCCCCCACGCCGGGTCCACTACGAGCCAGTCGAACAGAGAGCTCCCTGAGAGCTCCTACCCGCTGAGCATCCGGGCATGCACTGAAGGAGGAAGCAGGGGCCGGCCTCAACAGCCCGCCCCCGCCCCCTGTTCAGCCCCGGATGCGGCGGTTGCCGCGTCTTCTGTCTTCCTCCTGCAGGGGGGCAAAGGCGGCCCCCGGGCTGCACAGTCGCGTGACCGGCAGCCCAGGAACCGAGTTTATTTTATTTTATTAATCTTGGACCGACATATCATTGGATATTATAGAATTGTAATAATTCACTAGGAAAATATGGGAAGTAAATGATTCTAATAGTATACTATATAATATGTGGGTTTTTCTTTGGTTTTTGAATGTCTGAGAGCTAGTTCTTGTATTTCTGCATAAGTGGCTGTTTTAACAACTAATTGTTCAATAGAAGACAAATTGTTCAATATAAGATTAATGGAAGACAGACTGTTGACCATCAGTGCTGGAATAAACTCTCTCTCTCTTTTCTTTCCCATGGATTCAAATACATAAACAACAGAAGGTTTAACTTCCTTGTTTCTTGAAATTGCTGCTAAAGAAACAGTTTCTTGAAATTGCTGCTAAAGAAACAGAAATAACTCCACGTTTGAATCAAAGCAAGGTTTATTTCAAAGCGATGGTTCAGACAGGAACAAGAACATTGTTAGGAATAACTACCAATACACAAGCATAGCATATAAAAGGGATTTGAACCATGTGGGGCCAATGAGGACAGTTCCCGCTGGCGGGAATAGAACTCGGAAAAGTGCGCCTATTCCATGGGAATGTAACAGTCCAATACTATCAACACAGGTTCAGTTCACAGGGTAGATAACCATAACAAGCTTAGCGAAGCTCCGACTCCCCCCCACCAGCTGCACGACCTTGGCCAGTTCCGCAAAACACAGAGAAGCAGTCTAAACCCAGGGGGGGAGGGAAGAGCACAAGGCATGTGAAGCAGGTAACCTCAGATACAATGGCAGCTAGCTGACAGCACTCTTCCCTCTAAGATGAGTTAGTGTGAGCTAGCTCACAGGTTTTTAGCCTCTGGCTCACACTTTTTTGTCTTAGCTCAGGAATGATGGCTCCAGAGCAAACTAATTTATGCAGTAGCCAAATCGCTTGCTCACAACTTTAATGCTAGTAGCTCACAAAGTAGAATATTTGCTCACAACACTCCACAGCTTAGAGGGAGCTTTGACTTTAAGCATGTTTCTGCCCAAGTAATGCCAGGGATGGTTTTGAACCCATTCCCCTATTGTACATATTAGATTCCATGTCAAAA
>NW_015191358.1:0-1768 GCF_001447785.1 Gekko japonicus | reverse complement strand
CCAGCAGGGCTCTTCCAATGTTCTTATTATGTCAAAACTTAAACTGAATAAATGCAGTGTGTTTCCTCTGTTTGTTTGAGAAGGGCCTGAACCATCCCTTTGTGTATTGGCTGAAGCTATTTTTAGGGCCGCATGGGCCAGTAATTTTTGTCTGTTGTTCTCAAAAGAAAATCAGCCGTTGTCTGTAATTCCAGAGGTTGCTAGCTGCCCCCAAGCATTTTGTCATCAGTTCATGTATCCACGTTAGTCATTTGGGGCCTAGAAACAGGAAAAGAGATAACCATTGCCTTGTGAAGGCAGCAGAACAGACAGGCGCATCTGTGCTTAACACCAGGGGTCATTTTGTAGAAAAAGAGGTGCAGGAGCTCATTCGCGTAACACATTCGCGTAACTGATTTGCATATGCCACACCCCCTGACATCTCCGGAAGTGTGTCGGAAGGCAACACCCACCGCTCAGGCTCCACTGGACTGTTTTGGATGGCTAGCTATTGGGAGGGCGGAACGTGCAGATCTGTCCTCACAGAGGAGGGAGAGCTTGTACCTGAATAAAACTTGGTCTTAAAGGTGCCACTGGACTGTTTTGGGCCGGGTAGGGGGAGTCTCTGCAGCTTACCTGGCTGCTTCTTGCTCTGGCTTAGGGCTGCTGGGAGCAGGGGGTGGGGCTTGTTGGATATGCCCGCCCCCTAAGCTCTTTACTGCCGGAGCTCCACTCCTGTGCGCTCCTGCAGGAAATGACCCCTGCTTAACAGTAAACATGAGAATTACTCGATGCATGTATGAAGAAAAATCAAGTGGAGACTGTACTTGGCTTGTATGTGTGTTCTCTGTAACTTGTGAACATGGCTTCCATTGTGTAGATCTGCCTCGAGGAAACCTTAAAGTCAACTACTGGAACACAGGAAGCTGTAAAAGGGATGAGGACATCTCTGCTTAGTTACCTGGAGGCAACTGAACTTACCCTAGGTGACTTAGGGGAATACCTTTGAAAGTTGGTATGCACCATCTACCACTTTAGGCTAGCAAAAGAACTCCCTTTAGATGTCCTCTGAACAACCAATGTAAACGGTACACTGTTATGGGACCATCGCCTCCTACGCGAGAGATTTTAACAAAGACTCTAGAGAAGGGGTGTTGAACTCGTTTGTTACGAGGGCTGGCTGGCTCACACAGAGCTCTCTCAGCCCCACCGACCTCACAGGCTGTCTCTTTTGGGGAGGGGAAGGGAGAGGAATTTGTAAGCCACTCTGAGACTCCTTTGGGTAGTGGATGGCGGGGTATAACTCTAATAATCATTATCAACAGGCTGGGGCAAATGTTCGGGAAGATGTCGGGCAACCATCTAGCGATGTAGTGGTTAAGTCCTCGGACTCTAATCTGGGAGAACCGGGTTTGATCCCCCACTCCTCCACTTGCATCTGCTGGATGACCTTGGGCAAGCCGTAGTTCTGACAAGAGCTGTTCTTGAAAAAGAACAGTTTCTGTCAGAGCTCTCTCAGCCCCACCTACCTCACAGGGTGTCGTCTTCTTCTTCTTCTTCTTCCTATTCTTCTCCTTCTTCTCCTTCTTCTCCTCCTTGCTTCTTCACCACATGGAATTGACGCATAGATAGCCCAAAGAGTCCATGTAGTGACTTGAAGGCTATGATGGGGATTTGGGTGGCATCAGCAGCAGTCTTTTTAGTGGGAGGAGTTGGGCGATTAAATTTGGACTCGATCTTCTCGGCTGCAGATCTTCCTACCGCATTCTCCGTGGTCTCTTCCTTCCCC
>NW_015191357.1:0-1586 GCF_001447785.1 Gekko japonicus | reverse complement strand
TCTCATACTGAATCAGACCATCAGTCCATTGAAGACGGTATTGTCGACGCAGACTGGCAGCATCTCTCCAGGGTCTCAGGCAGAGGTCTTTCCCATTGCGTATCACGTAGTCCTCTCAACCGGAGATGCCGGGGATTGAACTTGGGACCTTCTGCATGTTAAGCAGATGCTCTACCCCTGAGCCACGGCCCACGGATCACCCTCGCGGGGTCAAAGCCAGCACTTCGACCATGTGCCACAAGCAACCATGAACACACACAGCTAAACACGCATGTCGTTGCATATCCTACCTTCAGAAGACTTCGTCACTTTTCAGGTGCAACGAGAAGGATGGACCAAATTAATTAATTCTACCACCCAATGTCCATTCCGTTCTGCCTCTTCCGAGGTGGTTTTAGGGTAGTGGGGCTGTTATTTTAGTTTGTTACGCAAAACCATCCTGACCGGCAACCCCACTCTTCTGAAAAGTGAAGCGGGTCACACAATGAACTCGAACAAGTTTGCGGCCAATCGGAATGCTCGTGACAGCCAAAAGAGGAAAAATCCCCACTTGTCCTCGAGGCAAGTTTAACGATTAACAAAAAGCAACTTACGCTATTAACCAGCTTGCTCTGGGCTTTGGTAATAAGCTCCATCGAGACAAGGAAGGAGCCCAGAATATTTATCCAAAACCAAGAAGCCTCTTTTTTTTACTTAAAGGCCGATTTGTTGTGTTCCCCCATAAATAAATCAGTTAAGGAACTGGTTCATGAACAGCCTTCCAAACATCAGGTGAAAGTTTGAGTCTAGTGGCACCTTTAAGACCAACGAAGCTTAATTCTGGGCATAAACTTTCATGTTCATGCACACTTCAGATATTTGAAGTTCTTCAGATATCTGAAGAAATGTGCATGCACATGAAAGTTTATGCCCAGAATTAAACTTTGTTGGTCTTAAAGGTGCCCCTGGACTCCAACTTCGTGCTGTCGCTTCAGATCAACACAGGAACCCACCTGAATCTATCAGTCATGTAAATTAGGAAGAACATCCGCAGACAGAAGAATTCATACCTGCCAGGCAATAGGCAATTTCTGGATCAGGGGTGGTTGTAGCTCCACAGTTTTATTCAGATAGCCAGTTTGGTGCCGTGGTTAAGAGCGCACACTCTAATCTGGGAGAACCGGGTTTGATTCCCCACGCCGCCATATGCAGCTGCTGGTGTGACCTTGGGTCACTCACAAGTTCTCTCAGAGCTGTTCTCTCAGGAGCAAAGAGAATGGTACTTACATACACTGTTGGATGGAATGTCCCGTTGTCACATCTTTTGGGGATGAAATATTAGAGGAAATTAGATGTATAACTGGACGCATGATAAATAAGACTTCAGAATCAATACTCTTAAATCTCAGATATGAAAATGATTTGTCTAATATACAAATAAAAAGAATTGCTTGACTGTTATTTGCAGCCAAAGCGAGCATAGCATCAAAATGGAAATCAGAAAGTAAAGCAACCCTGAACTTATGGTATAAGAAGTTACGGAATGTATAGATAATGGAAAAAATATCAGACATATTAAAACCAACCAAATCTAGTGGCGGGTATAG
>NW_015191356.1:0-1584 GCF_001447785.1 Gekko japonicus | reverse complement strand
TTTCCGACACCTGGAAAATCAAGTACTTTGCAGATATTTGCACTTTGAATTCACGATTGCGCCAATCTGGACAGCCATCTCTTGCGATGATCGCAATTAGGTACCGAGCAATTTAATCTGGGAACAGAAAAAGAACTTGCTGAAGATATAGAAAATATTTATAGGAGAAACTCAGCATACGCAAAAAGACGTAAAATTCCAAGAGAAGTACAAGTAAAATTTTATAACAAAAAAACAAGAGACCAGATATTACAAGAAGCAAGTACAAAACAACTAAAAATAGAGGATGCAGAAATTAGGATACTAAAAGACACACCCTGGAGGGTTAGGGAAAAAAGAAAAAATTACACAATACTAACACAAGTTTTAAGGGAAAACAAAATAATGTATAGATGGTTGGTGCCAGAAGGGGTGCTTTTCACTTATAAGACTAAAAGATATCGAATTGACTCGATCTTTAAAGTAGAACACTTTTTGGAAAAAGAAGGAGAAGATCTAGGATGGCAGAAGGGGGAGGAAGAAAGCGAAAGAGGAGGAGGAAGAAGAAGAGGAGGAGACACAGTTTGACACAGATATACAACCTAGAGAGGTAGAAGATGATAAAAATGGAAAGAAAGAGAAAAAGAAACAACAGCTGAGATCCAAAGCAGAATCACAAATATGTACGAGACTTCAAATTAAAAAAATAGTTGCAAAGGACAAGATATAAGATGGAGGGAAAATTAAACCTAATATCTATAAATGTAAACGGATTGAACTGCCCACAAAAGAGAAAAAGAGTACTATACCAAATCTTTAAGTTACGTCCAGATATCACGTGTTTACAAGAAACACACATAAAAGAAGAACACATAAAACATTTAGAATACAAAAAATTAGGTATACCATTTATTGCATCAGATACGGTTAAAAAAAGAGGTGTGGTGATCTACGCGAAAGATAAATTGCTCCCGGAACTAATCTATAAATCTGAAGATGGGAGAATAATAATTATAAAGATAAATAGGGCCGGAAGAACTACATGGATTGCAAATATCTACGCACCAAATCAGAATCAAGAAAACTTTTTTAAAAAACTAAAGGAGGTTTTGACCAAAGATAACCCAAAAGAGATATGTATTGTAGGAGATTTTAATGGCGTGTTTGATTCTACAGAAGATAGAAAGAAAACTAGGAAAACAGGTAAAGCTGGAGCAACACTCCCAAAATCTTTCCTAACAACAGCTGAAGAACTAAGCATGATAGATATATGGAGAACAAGAAATCCAGGAAAAAAAGATTATACATACTTTTCTGCGCGACACGCCTCCTGGTCAAGAATCGATATGGTGTGGATAACTTTAGATATGGCCAAGGATGTGTTAGAAACTGAAATCCTCCCTAGTACATTTGCAGACCATAACCCAATGTGGCTAACATTACGAGAACCACAAAAAAAATCGAGATGGAGATTAAATATGGGAATGTTAAGAGACAAAAAATTTATAGAAGAGATCAAGAAAGAAGTGAAAGAATTCGTAAAAGTTAATAGAACAGAAAATATGCCATTAACTATTATATGGGACACTATGAAAGCGGTGGTAA
>NW_015191355.1:0-1589 GCF_001447785.1 Gekko japonicus | reverse complement strand
GCCATGGACCATGTGTTCGCCTGAGGAACTGGGAAAAAGCTGCAAGGTAATGGAAATTCTGTAGAGATTTGTAACTTCCTAAAGCCTGTCTTATATTTTATGATCTGATAGGACATGTATAAAGAGAGGGACAAGGATTTGCATTTTACCCATTTCTTTTTGAATCCCTTGCTCAGTCTGGTACTGTGCTGAAAGTATGCTTGTAAACATTTTCTTACTAATAAATACTTTATAACTTTCAATGCTAGCAGTGGTTCTCTGTACCACATAGACCTTCACCATCTCGGACACACTATTTTAAAAGGAGTGCCACAGGGAAGGCAGGCAGTTGACAAGTGGCTATTCCTTCAAGGGTGAGCATGGCAGTAAAGTGTCCCGGTGGTGACCAGGCGAGGCCTCTGAACTTGGAAGGGAAGCTGGGAGCCCTGACCCTCCCAGTGGGTAATTCCTGTAAAGGTGGTGGCAGGTTACTGGGACAGAGAAAAGCCTCTCTAGGTGTTGAGAAAACCTTGGAAGGCAGGGTGGAATAGGGCCTGTAGGCCAGAGCTGGCCCGTTCCCCCACGGCTCATAACTCATGTTCCTTGCGCTTCATTTCTGCTTGTCTCTGCTCATTTGCCTTTGTTCACAGGAGTGTTTATCTTTGTTCTCTCTTTGGTGCTTGTCGTAGTTTGGAGGGGTGTTTGTCCCTGCAATGTCCCTCTCCCATTCCTACCAGTGTGTATTTGCTAGCTAGTTAGCTCTTCTGTCCCTTTGTTTGGAGAGGGGTTTATTCGGCAGGGGATCCTCTCCTCAGGATGCATTTGGTTTTCCTGCAGGAAAACTTCCTGTTTTTGAGGACTCTCTCCTATGATGTTCTGGACGGCAGCCTGGGGCTCCAATAATACACTGGGTCACAGAGCTCATTGGTCTTTCCCTGTATTCTGATCTTTCATTTCTGGCTGCTCTTTGCCTCATCCCCACCTTCTCTGACTGGCAGCAGAAGAGGGGCCAAGAGGCCTTGCAGGGCAAGAAAGCTCTCCCTAAAAAGTGTGCAAGGGACAGGCTTCTCTTTAGGGCGTGCCAAGGAAGAGCTCATCTCGCCCTGCTGCCAGGGCGCAGGTGCAAGCCCCCAGCAATACCCAAGGGCTGCATGACTTAGTCATGGTTTCAGTTTATGACTGCGATTTCAGAGCACATGGAGCGCAGAGGGGAAGCCGCAGCACCAGTGGGCTCAGGGCTGCTTGGGCGTTAGGTTTAGTCAGCTCTCCCTTGCTGGAAAGTTGCATTTTATTGGGAAAGTTGCTTGCCTCACCTATCCCATGGAATGGCTCAGGACGGCTTGAGACTTTTCAAATGGAATATATGCCCCTGGGCACAAGCAAAATGTGTGAATTGTGTATGTATCATGTTGCATGCAAATATAGAGGGTATGGCCTATTCGTGGAAAACGAGATAGAATGGCACACTTGTAAACTAATCATGTGTGTCTTGTACATAATGTGAGGGGACCTGCTAAGGTGCCTGTGACTCAGGAATTCCTTGAATTTTTTAAAATTTTTTTACTTCATTTATATCCCAAAGTAACTCTAATGGCAGAAAGTGAAGAGGA
>NW_015191354.1:0-1587 GCF_001447785.1 Gekko japonicus | reverse complement strand
CCTTCCCTCCCTCCCTCCATCCTTCCTTCTTCTTTCCCTCCCTCCCTCCTGCCTTCCTTCTTTTTTTTATTTTCCTCCCTCCCTCCCTCTTTCCTTCCTTTTTTCTTTTCCTTCCTTCCCTAGGAATTTCCCTACCCAGATCTGGCAGCCCTCCCCCAATCTCTGTTAGACACCATTCCTAGAGATTTAGGGTATGGAACCTGGAGAGAAGAGGGTACGGGGAGCGGAGGGACCGCAGCGGGGTATAATGCCCTGGAGCCCACCCTCCAAAGGAGCCATTTTCTCCAGGGGGACTGATCCCTGTCGCCTGCAGATCAGTTGTAATTCCAGATATCCAGGCCCCACCTGGAGGTTGGCAAACCTAGCCTGGGAGTGCAGCATGCTGTAGGTCCCTCTTGCCACATCTCTTGATGCACAGGCAGTAAAAGGTGAGACACAAACTGTGTTCTCTTTGAACTAGGCTACAATTGCCCAGATATTTCAATCCTTTGGAGAATTAATCTTCCAGGTTTTGTATCAGCATCATTAGCCACACGGAGAACTGGGGAGGAGGTTCCTAATTAGGATTTTTTTGCTGCACATCAGCTGTTAATAAAGCAGAGGCTCTACCACTGAGCCAGGGCCCCTCTTTACAGCTCTCCAGGGTCTTTCCTTTTAACTGGAGATGCCGGGGACTGGACTTGGAGACCTTCTGCATGCCAATCAGAGGCTCTACCACTGAGCCACAGCCCCTCTCTAAAGCTCTCCAGGGTCTCAGGCGAAGGTCTTTCCCATCACCTTCTGCCTGGTCCTTTTCACTGGAGATACTGCCGGGGATTGAACCTGGGACCTTCTATATACCAAGTGAATGCTCTGCCACTGAGGCTATGGCCCCTGCCTGAATCCAACCCCCTTATCTCTCCTTTCAATCTGGGGGAACCTGACTCAGCCCAACACTTAAAGCAGTGAGACTGTGAGACCCTTTTGACCACCTGAGACCCTCAGTCCCAAGCATGAGCTCGTAGATGCTGCTGATGGTCCACCAGAGCCCTGAGATGTGCTTTCCTCTCCCCCCCCCCCCCCCCGAATCTGGGGAACTCCTCGTGTTCCTTTTCCTTCGAGGCAGCTGCCGGGAGTTATTTTCACACCAGACTTGCCGTGTGGGTGTCTCTTTGCTCCACTTTCCGAGCAGAAGTTCTTCACAATTAGGCGGAGGAGGGATTGGCACCTGTACAGAACGAAGGGGGGGAAGGGAGAGCGAGGAGAGGGAAGAGACAGAGGAGAAGAAAGGAAACCGGCGTTCATAAGCGAGAGCTGTTAGCCCAGAAGGCAGCCCTGATGCAGGGTCGAAACCATAAACACATGGAAGCAGGCCGTGTCACGGGTGGAAGCCCACAGTCTCGCCACAGATCTGTCGCCCATGAATCTCGCTTGCCAAGATCATGTCATGCTTCAGCCTCATGAGCAGAGGCTCTTCAGGCCAGATTAGGCTTGCCAACCTCCAGGTGGTGCCAGGAGACCTCCCGCTATTACAGTTTGGCAGGTTGACTCTATGGCGTTATACCCCAGGGAAGTCCTATCCCTCCCAAGCCCCGCCCTCCTCAGGCT
>NW_015191353.1:0-1616 GCF_001447785.1 Gekko japonicus | reverse complement strand
CACTGCCAAGTCAACCTTTTACCATCGTCGTCTGGCACGGCAGTTGGTTCCTTTCCTTGACCACAAGGACTTGGCCACAGTGATCCATGCGACGGTCACCTCGAGGCTGGGCTACTGCAACGCTCTCTACATGGGGCTGCCTCTGTCGCAAATCCGGAAGCTGCAGCTAGTGCAGAATGCAGCAGCCAGGCTGTTGATGGGTCTCACTAGGCGGGACCACATCCAGCCGGTGCTGAAGGCGCTGCACTGGCTGCCTATAGCGTACCGGATTTGCTTCAAAGTGCTGGTTCTTACCTATAAAGCCCTTGATGGCCAGGGTCCAGCGTACCTAAGGGACTGCCTTTCCCCATCTGTTCCCCCAAGAGCACTATGGTCAGGGGTACAACACCTTTTGGTTGTTCTAGGCCCCAAGGACATTAAGTTGGCCGCAACCAGGGCCAGGGCTTTCTCGGCGGCGGCTCCTGTCTGGTGGAATGAGCTCCCAGGGAAGATCCGGGCCCTGCGGGACCTTGCGCAGTTCCGCAGGACCTGCAAGACGGAGCTCTTCCGCCAGGCTTTCGCATAGGAGCCGCCGTCACCACTAGACCACCACCGAGCTTCCATCTCCGACGGTGGATTCGATCTGGATGGGAGCTGGCCCTGGAAGACGTCCAGATGACCTGGTCATGAAGGGACGATAGTAATAGATTTCTGAATTTATGCTGACGGGTTAGGCCGGTCAACAGAACCCCATCTTGGACCAATAAGAACTAATATCAAGAGCACCGGCACTTTGGTGGGAGGGATTGTTTTATTCTGTTTTTAGCTGTTCAATTATGGCATATGCCTCTTTCGTTAGCCGGGAGGGCGGGATATAAATCTAATAAATAAATAAATAAATGAGCAGGGCCTTCTCAGTTGTGGCACCGTGCCCCCTTGCATACCCTCCCCATGGCGCTTGCCTGGTGCCTTCATTTCTGGTCTTCAGATACCAGCTGAAGACATCCTCAGTTCATCATACATTTCTTTGACTGATTTGCACTGGTCTGCTTTGTTGTTGAGTTATTGATTTCATTTGGTCCACGACATTTTCTAATATGGGTTTTTTTAATGCAATGGTGAGGGGAGTGTTACTGATTTGCTGTTCTTGTGTTTTTGAATTTTGCTACCTCCACCCCCCACCCCCAGTGACCCCTGTTCCACGCCCAGAAGATGGCAAAAAAACCCTCCAGGATCTCCGGCCAAACTGGCCTGGAGAAAAACTGCTTCGAGACCCCAAAGTGGCAATCAGCATTTCTCTGGGCTTGTCAGAAAGGGCCATGAGAACTAATCACTGAGGCAACCCTCCCTGCCCTCCCTCTCATGATCTGCCTAAGTTCACAGAATCAGCATTGCTGTCAGATGGCCATCTAGTCTCTCCTTCTTTGGAGGTTTTCAAACAGAGGCTAGATGGCCTTCAAGCCCCACTAGGGGTCGTCAGAAGCCAGCCTGATATGGTGGCAAAAAAATGTGGTCGAAGGGGGCACTGTGTTCGAACTAGATGTTTGCAAGAGAGTGGTGGCAGAAACACCAACTCCAATGTGCTGAAAGAAACTGGAGTGGGTTTTATTCTTAAGGGATATGAAATTCTTGATGCA
>NW_015191352.1:0-1620 GCF_001447785.1 Gekko japonicus | reverse complement strand
ACTTTGAAATATTCAGTCATATCTGAGTTAATTACCAGCGCTGCTTTTTGTTCTGAATAAATTGCTTCAATAGTATTCCGAAATTTCTCACCAACATCAATTTTGTCCATCACACTGTACATAAAGTCCCAGTTCAAATTATCAAACGCTTTTTCCGCATCAACAAAAAAGAAACCAACCTCCTTCTCCGGGTGTTTATCATAATATTCAATTGCATCAATCACCGTTCTCAAATTGTCTTTTATCTGACTATTAGGCAAAAACTCACTGTATGCTCTTGAGCTAGTCACTTCATCTCATCCTAACCTACTTCCTAGGATGCCTGTGAGGGTAAAACAAATGAGAGTAGTGTAGTGATCAAATTTATAATTTAGAGACATTTCCTTAATGTTAAGACACTGGTAATTTTTGGACATCCCCCAAGATCACATGACCTTAGTTAATTCTAGAAAGAAACTGCTGTCAAATATGTTTTAGTTATACTTTACTTTCAAGCTGTCTTAACCCATTCCTCATTCTGGTAGTCTTATAAGGCAAAATAGAAAGAAATACATAAATAAACTGAACAAAGTTTGAGTTCAGTGGCACCTTGAAGACCAACAGTTTTATTCAAGGTGTACGCTTTCGTATGCATGCACACTTCTTCAGACACTGAAGAAATATTTATTTATTTAATTAATTTATATCCCACCCTCCCCACCAAGATTTAAATAAAGTAGCTTTAAATACGTGTGCGTACAAAAGATACTGAAGAAGTATGTGTTCACACAAAAGTGTATACCGTGAATAAAACTGTTGGTCTTAAAGGTGCCACTGGACTTAAACTTTGTTCTGCTACTTCAGACCAACAGGGCTACCCACCTGAATAAATAAACTGAGATGCTAACCTAACAAAAGTTCACTTTGCCTCTACTGTTTTAGTATGTGTGGTTTTTGTGCACTGCCAACAATTCTTTCCCACTGACGTTCTTTCACTATTTCTGAATATCTGTTTCTGCTCAGCTATCTCAAGAGTTCATGCCAATTACATCTCTGTCAGCTCAACTGTGTATTTAGCCAATTGATTTGCCTAACAATTTAATACACTGAAAGGGCTTTTCTGATGCAAACTATATCCACTAGGCAGAAATAAACATAATGTAATGAAATTAAAAGAGGATGAGTTTTCACATAGATCCATCCCACTGGGCATGTCATTTCCTGAACAATTACCTGGAGCATAAATAATTTTTCATCTGTTTTGTGTGTGTGTTTGTATCTTACAAACATGCTAGCAGCCTGTCTTTTCTGGACACCAGCACCTTGAATTACAGAATCATAAATTATATATCTAGAGCAGCAATCCTGACAATGCAAATATCCCTCTAACAAGGTTGTTTTTTGGGGAGAGGAAATGAGCCCAATTCTTATGCCATCTTATGCCTTCTACACATCAAATAAAGTAGATTTAAAGTAAATCAGAAGAAACAATGCAAAGTTAGCCAACCTGTATTCACGTCATGGTGCGAATTATTCAGTGCTGCATTGCTCAGACTGAGGATTTTTAATTTTGTTTTGCTAAGGATAAGACTCCTAAAGGAAGGAAGATGGAAGATATAAATTTAACATAAGAACATAAGA
>NW_015191351.1:0-1585 GCF_001447785.1 Gekko japonicus | reverse complement strand
GGTCTCCTATTCAAATTCTAACCAGAGCTGAGCCTGCTTAGCTTCAAGATCTGATGAGATCAGGCCACCCAGGTTAGGGCCGTTAAACAGGAGCGAGGCAAAAATGGTTGGAGCTCAGTACTTGTCAAAAAAAGAAGTGTGTGTTATAAGCAGGGCTTCTGAAGGGATGGTACTTCCAGGGCTCTCCCAAGTCTGGAGTGGGGGAAATTGGTACAAACTTCTAGATAATTACTGGCACTTAAAAACAACACTATTGTTGTTGTTATTTATATACATTTTTGTCCTGTAGTGTTCAGCCTTAAAAATGTTTCTTGCAGCTGTGTAAAAATTGAGAAAAAATACTAATAAAACAGCAGTGAAAACATTTTAAATGTAAATATTTGAAAGCAAACAGTTCTAAAATGCCAACTTTTAAGATCAACTGATAAAGCTAAGTGCACCCTTCTGCGTAAAGAGTTCCATAGAGAAGGCCCAAGATGGCTGTGGCTGGAGGAAAGGGGAATGGTAACTGAATATTAACACACTGACGCCGCTTTACTCCAAAACCTCTCCAGAAACATCAAATGAGTGCTGAATAGCATAGAGGAGAAGATGAATGCCAACAAGAGAACTGTTATTCCCCAGCACCATTTTGAGCATACTGGCTGTCAGGCAGAATGGCAGGAAATGGTAGGGGAGTAACTGTCTAGTCCTTTACCCCAAACTATAATGGCTTAAAAGGATGACAGATGGTACAGAATGACTGTCAAGAAGTCTGGGAGAATCAACAGTTCCAGGTCCAGTGGTGCTTTGCTGGGATGTCCTAAAGGCTGCAAACAATCTCAAAAATAAGATGAAGCCACAAATGTGCCACAAACCTCACATTCCGCACACATAACTGTACATGGTGTGATCATTCTAATATTGCTATTAGAAAGCTGACCAAAACAAAGTAGTAAAGAAGACACAGCCTATTGTTTTACACATTGGTGGCAATTCTAATCCACATTAATGGCTCATGAGAACATGGCCAGGTGTTCTTTCATGTCATCAAGTTGGAACACACCAAACTGCCTGCTGAAATAGATCCAAAGGTTCATCTAACTTCATGTAACTGAAGTGTGACCAGCTGATAAGCCATTGGGAGTCTTAATACACCATGTGGCTTCCCCTTCTTGTTTGTTCCTGTGGACACATGGAGGTATCTTGCCACTGTTCCATTTAACTAACAGCGATGGGCAGTGTATATCCAGACAGCTTTTTTCACTCACTCACCCAGTTTACATGGTTTCTGTACATGCAGGTCCCCCTCCCCGCCAGCCTTTTTGCTGTTGACCCCTCCTTCCTTTTTCACCGGCAGGAAAACTGGTTAGATCCCTTTGCATCTTTGTACAGTTTTTCGTTATTATTTTTGTTTTTATTAAAATTGATTTTCAGCCCTGCAACTGAACCGTATTCTTGTATTATCCGTATCAAATTCGTAATTGATGTTATTGGATTTTCTAGTATAAATACTAAATCACCCGCATAGGCTTGAAGTTTAAATTCCTTTCCTTTAATCTTAAACCCCTTAATTGAGGTATTGTCCCTTATTTGTTCAGTCAAT
>NW_015191350.1:0-1613 GCF_001447785.1 Gekko japonicus | reverse complement strand
CAGTTTCCCTGAGGAACTGAGGACCAGGACGGGGGAAATAGCCTCAACACAGGATTCTATGTGACTCTAGGAATTTCCCCAGCTCTTTTTTAAAAAAATGTATTTTTGGTGGTATTTTAGAAAAGTGATTACAAACATGAAATCAGAAACCAAGCTTCCCCTGCTCTTTATGGTAAAGGTCATAGAAACTAGAGGCGGCAGCCCTGGGGTTTCCCCAAACTCCATCCTACCCAGGCCCTGCCCCCCAAAATCTGCTGAGGCAGTGCTTCAAGGACTATTTGGGAATCACTAGCCTGTAGGGTTGTCAGTCCCCAGATTCCAGTGGGGATTCCCCAGTTTTCAGGGCTTCTGTCCACCGCTGGCCACTTGGCTGGTGGGGAAACCCCACCTCCAAACAGTGATGTCACTGTGTGACATCCGCAGGCTAGTAGGGCTGCCAGGTACCTCTGTTGTGCCGGCAGGGGGGTCTGGGGGGCATTCTGGGATGTCCCCGAGATGATGATGTCACCTGGAAGTGACACATCACGTTGGGGATGTCATGTGGCGATGCTCTGGTTTGAGGACAAAACTCGATGGTTTGAAGCCGGTTCTACCATAGAGTTTTGCCCTCAAACCAGAACGTTACCACGCTACGTCCCCAACATGATGGGTGACATCATCATCTCGGGGACATCCTGGAACGCCCCTCAAATCCCTCCACTGGCAAGACAAGGCGACCTGGCGACCCTACTAGCCTGCCTCCAATTCAACCCATTAGCTTCACTTCCAGGCGAATGAACTCTATGATTGCCTGCTTGTGAGACAGAATTCACAACCAATGGTTCCTTTTAGAGTTCTTACCGAGGTCCACCAAAAGTGGAATTCTGAGGTAATTTCTCATTAAAATTCTCATTAAAGCCAAACTACCAAGAACTGTCAAGGCAAGCCGATGGAGTTTTATAAAAAACTAGCATCAGTCTTTGAAACAGCCTTTACCCCTCCTTGGAATATACACAAACTATCCACACAGACTGTTTGTTAAACTGTATTCTGGAGTTCTCAGCCCACCTTTCATTAACTCTGAAGCTGATGAGCTGATTCTGAGCTGATGAGGCAATGCATCCAAGTAGCAGGCAAAGTTTCTGCTTTTGAATGTTACCTAAGACAACATTTCAAAATGATGTTCCTGCCTGAGAGAAATAAATTGCTCTATTTGGAAAATCTAAGTGTAACCCAGCAGTGCACACAGAGCACCCAGCATGGCAAAGAGCACCACCCAGGTATGGGAGGAAAATATTAACCCCCCTCTTAATCATGGTACCAACCCAAATCAGGCCTATATGCTCCTGGGATGCATTTCCCAGTAGAGAACGTGCAATACATGTTTGATCATGCAGACCTGGGGAGGACTGGGACAAAATGTAATGTGTAGTTACAACTTTATTGGGATCATTAACCCAGGTTTTCCAGGCCCTAGTCCACTTCTCTAAACTCTAAACCACACTGTCAAATGAGGCTGAATCACCAGGTTTGCAGTTGATGGGGTAGACCTAACGACTGTCTTTTGCTAAGTGAGGAAGAGTCATCTGTCAAGTTGAGGAAGATGCCTTCTATTGAAGGAAGACTATTTCATT
>NW_015191349.1:0-1730 GCF_001447785.1 Gekko japonicus | reverse complement strand
TATTATACCCCACTGAGTTCCCTCCCCTCCTCAAACCACACCCCCTCAAATCTGCAGGAATTTCCCAGTTGTGAGTTGGCAACCATAGAGGGAAGATTAAATGCCTTGAATGTTGGGGGAATCTTCGCTTCAGGCATCTCCAGTTAAAAGGAACTCAAACAGAAGGGTGGGAAAAGACAGCTTTTAAAGCCACTGAGAGCTGGAAAGTACACTACTCGGGTTGAGTAGACATGCTGGGATTGACTCAGTATAAGGCAACTCCATGCTGCAGTCCTGGGCAGAAATATTAGCTCATAAATGTCACTGAAATCAACTGGATTCCCAAAGCAATAAGGTGTGTTTCATATCAGAGTAGAAAAGAGCAAGAGTCCAGTAGCATCTTAAAGACGAATTTTGTGGCAGCTTTCGTGAAGCACAGCTTACCTCTTCAGAGACTCACGAAAGCTCCTCCCCTGCCAGAGGATTTCGCAACCTGGACTGGCAAGACTATCGACAGAGATTGTCTGTTGCAGTGGACAGACTGTTGACTTTAAACTCGGGTTGCCAGCCTTCGGGTGGGACCTGAAGACCGCCCTCTTTTACATCTGATCTCCAGGCAAGACTCCCAGTGAGAGTCTTCTCCGGAACAGTTCTGGAGTCCCAGGTGAGGGAACGCCAATTAGAAGAGCTCCAGTTTGAAGAGGAAGAACAGAATTTAGTAAAGAGCCAAGAGAGCAGAGCTAAGAGATGGAGAAATATATTTTGATTTTGTATCTTACTTTTCCATCTTACTTTATTCTAACCCATTTTAGCATAATGATTCAGAAATGAAATCTATAGAGAACACATGGTTATAAAATGAGGAGATTTAAAGGGAAATTATGGGAGATAGAGTTTATAAGTGCATTTGTACTGGAGTAATTTTGAGAGGCAGAAATATTAATTTAGGCGTGCCAGGTCTACTGGATGAAAGATTATAATTTATTAATGTAGAAGCAGAATAGGATTGGCAACTTGTGGAAGACGACTATCAAAGAATGTTCAATTTATTTTTTGGTGTAGAATAACTTGTAAACAACTTGTAAGAGTTTGAAATTAATTTAAAAAAAATTAATTGGAACATCTGCTCTCCAGGCAGGTGAGCAAAAATGCTACTTTGTGAGCTACTGGCATTAAAGTGGTGAGCGAGGGATTTCGCCACTGCATAAATTAGTTGGCTCTGGAGCCATCCCTTCCTGAGCTGAGACAAAAATGTGCGAGCTGGAGGCTAAAATACTGTGAGCTAGCTCACACTAACTCAGCTTAGAGGGAACACTGGCGCGTGGTTAGGGTTTATAGTTCCAGGTCGGGAAATACATGGAAGAAGAAGAGTTGGATTTATACCCCGCCCTTCACTTGGAGTCTCAGAGCGGCTTACAATCTCCTTTCCCTTCCTCTCCCCTCAACAGACAATCTGTGAGGTAGGTGGGGGGCTGAGAGAGCTCTGACAGAAACTGCTCCTGAGAGAACAGCTCTGACAGAACTGTGACTGACCCGAGGTCACCCAGCTGGCTGCAGGTGGAGGAGTGGGAAACCAAACCTGGTTCTCCAGATTAGAGTCTGCCGCCCTTAACCACTATACCAAACTGTAGATTTTGGACGTAGAGCCTGAGGAGGCCAGGATTTGGCGAGGGGAGGGACTTCACTGGGGTACAATGCCTTAGAGTCCACCTTCCCAAACAGCCGGCAATAAGCATCAACACAACTATAAA
>NW_015191348.1:0-1621 GCF_001447785.1 Gekko japonicus | reverse complement strand
ACTTCTACAGATGTGTGAGAAGCAAATGCTAGGTTAAAAGAGGCAATTGGACAGCTTTTGGGAATAGAAGGAGAAACTCTGGTGGAGGACAGAGAAAAAGCAGACAGGCCTAATGACTTTTTTGCCTCTGTTTTCTTCCTGAAGAACTCAAGCCCATGTAGAGATGATAGAGGACATGACAGGACACCTGAGTGTCCAGTTGACATTGACAGGGAGGTTGTGGAGAGGCACCTGGCTGCACTGGACGAATACAAATCCCCTGGGCCAGATGGGGAGCACCCACGAGTGCTCAAAGAACTTTCTAATAAACTTGCAGAGCCTCTGTCCATCACCTGCAAGGCCTCCTGCAGGACTGGGGAGGTGCCACAAGATTGGAGAAGAGCGAATGTTATCCCAATCTTTAAGAAAGGGAAGAAGGATGACCCGGGAAACTACAGACCGGTCAGTCTGACTTCTGTTGCTGGGAAGATATTAGAGCAGATTTTAAAGGGATCGATCTGTAAGCATCTGAAGGACCACTTAGTGATCCGGGGAAGTCAGCATGGTTTTGTCTCCAACAGATCTTGTCAGACCAACTTGATTTCCTTCTTTGATCGTGTGATGAGCTTACTGGATAGTGGGAACTCTGTTGATGTGATTTACCTGGATTTCAGTAAAGCTTTGATGGGAAAACTGGAAGACATTCTGATGGGAAAACTGGAAGACATTCTGATGGTAAAGAAAGTCCTTTTCTATTCACCTGAGAACCTTTTAATGGGGAATGGCCGGGGAGTTCTGCCCTTGAGACACAGCCCCTGCAGACTTGTGGTCACACGTGCAAGTCGATGGGTGATGCTCCAGTCACAGAAGTGGTCTGGTGAGGACGACCCAGCCCTTTGCGTCTGAAAGGTGTATGTTCTTGCAAACGAACGGAGAGCTCTTTGCTTGTTTGGAATCGGAGGGAGGTTTCCTTCCCCGATTTAGGACGTTTGCCGTCCTGGACCCCATTTTGCTGTCACATGGACCCCAGGAACGCTCTGGTGGAATGGGGTGTGGAGTGGGATGTGATTTCCTTACGAGGCCTTTAAAGGAATTGAATTTGTTCACACTCTGCCACGGAAGACTTTGCAGAGGAAGGCAATGGGAAACCACCTCTGAGCCAATCTAATTTATTGCCGCAAGAGCCAGTAAAACAGTACAATTCTGATATAAGAAGGATTAAAACAGTAATGACATGGGAATAGTATAAAAACATGAACAAGAGAAAGTTAATAAAATTAGTAAAATAAAATAATGTTGTTAAGAGAATCATACAATTTTTTCGGCTAAAATAAGTTTACGTTTCCTAATAGCTAAGCAACAAAATTTTGCGACCGCGTAAGTCACTGAGCTCTGAACATCTTCTAGGAGGAATTTACGAAGGATTCCTGGCCTAAAGTCAAGATAAGACTGCAGAGGGCTAAATCTAGACAGAAGGGGTAGTATAAGATGGTCTTGTTCCTCCTGATAGAATCTGCAGAATAGGAGGACATGAGTAATTGATTCCACCAATATTAGCCATGCATGGGCATATACGTTCATGCATTGGAACTTGAGTGAATTTACCTTGTGGTACAGCGGAGCTGCGGTGGCTCAAGTGGTT
>NW_015191347.1:0-1597 GCF_001447785.1 Gekko japonicus | reverse complement strand
TCCACAGCATTTTGCCCACTGAGAACTACAGTACACTTTTGTTCCAATAATGTCATGACACAACAGTGAAAAATAATGGTAATTACCAGTTGAAAAACTGACCAGAGACGTTGCATGCTCTTCATCTATCTTCATCTTCGTTCGGAAGAAGAAACTTGTCGAAACGGTAGAATATTCCGGAGATCATTGTTAACAACAAACAACAATTCTATCATATTGTTATATTGTTCATGTTATTTTGTATGCACTTTTTGTATTGAGTACATAATTGTTGTTAAAAAAAACTTCTTAAGCGCAACCACGACACGGGGCCCCCACGTGGATGCCAGGAGATGCACGGGCTCTGCCCTGGAGCATCTTCTGTGATTTCAGTGGCAGGCCGATGGAAGCCACTCTCCGAAAGGGACGGACTCTGTGCGCGGAGGGACAGAGAGTTTCAAGGCCTCGCACGTGAGCTTGACGACGGCTGGCATTAGTGGTGGGCAAACACAGCCCTGGAGATCCCAAGGACCGAACTGTCAGAAGCGACGCATCCTGAGGTCCAAAGCCCTGTGGGTGTGGAACCCTCCCAAAGGCCCCCAGAGCTGTGGATCACAGTTGTCCCCTCCTGTTCGCTGAGGGGGGCCAGGCAGCTCAGCAACAGCAAGAGGATCTTGGCCCCCTCTTCCCTTTGCTTCTGGAGCCGGCGCCGGCCACCCACGTCCATTTAGTTGGCGTTTGGAACATGCAAGGACAGCCCAGGGCGGCAAACGGCCTATGCTAGAACCTTCCACCTTTCCAAGCTGCTCGGCACGTTAGAATTATTTTGCACATTCAAGCTGAGGTCAATTCCACAGCAGTGGAACCCACCCCAAAGGCAGGCAGGCCTCGGGATATATTGTGTTCTGTATCGATCGGTGCACGTGTCTGTCTGCGAGAGGAGGTTGGGTCTCGCACACCCCTCCTGTCTCAGGTCAAGGCGAGATAGGGCCATGATTGCTTTAGGAAATAAATATCTTCCACCCATCAACGTGGGTCTCTGTGGCTGAGGTTGCAGTGCAGGTTTGAGCGACAGGGCGGAAGAAGGGCTCCCCGGGCCCAGAAGCACAGCTGAGGCCTGCACGGCTCGGATTAGAGCCCGGAGGCACCTCAAAGACCAACAATTCCCCAAAGTTTATATGCCCAGAAACGTGTTGGTCTCTAAGGTGCCAGTTTGGTGTCGTGGTTAAGTGCGCGGACTCTCATCTGGGAGAACTGGTAAGTGCTTCATCATCACTCCCCTTGTTGCTCTTCTCATCCTCTTCTCCTGTTGGATCCAGTTGTTGCTGCAGAAACTCTCTTGCTTTCATAACAGAGTCAATTTTCCCCCTCTTATCTTGAAATTTGAACAGTATGAATTCGGGTACAATCCATTTGTAGGATATGTTGTTCTGTTGTAGAATCAAAGCCAAGTCTCTATATTTTTTTCCTTTCCCCCCTTATTTCAAAGGGAATGTCTTTCAAAACTTATCTCCTTGCCATCAATTTTAAGGGTACTTCCATTTGTTGCTTTTAAAATCTGGTCCCTTGCGTATCTTCTGGAGATTCTTACCACCACTTCACCGGGCAGATTATTTTT
>NW_015191346.1:0-1621 GCF_001447785.1 Gekko japonicus | reverse complement strand
CTTGCCCAATGGCTTGTGTCGGTTCTCAAACTGGAAGACAATGTAGCCCCAACAATATTAAAAGCGCATAGGCTGGGACAAAAGAATAAAGATACACGCAGGGGCCCTAGAGACATTTTGGCAACATTTCAAGACATGAGAACCAAAAATAAAATTTTAGCAGAAGCTAGAATGCAAAAAGGCTTACCATTTCTGGATACAAAAAATTGAAGTATTTCCAGACTTGCCCTCTGAGGCTATTAACATGTGAAGAGTTTTGAAGCCAATAACTACACAACTACGTGAAGCAAATATAAGGTATAGATGGGCTTCTGCAGCTAAACTGCAAGTCTGGCATAAGGGAAATCTGTTGTCAGCTACAGATTTGACTACAGGACATCAACTATTAGAAGCACTGGATCTTGTACAACACTCCGTGGAGACAGACAAGCAATCCTTTAAGCGAAGATTGAACTATAATCTTACTCCTCATAAAGAACACAAGAAGCCTGTGCGTCCTTGAATACACTGAAGAAACAAGTTCATATGTTTAAAGTAGTATACTAGTAATAATGTGGTTTAATAACTATACAGTCTGTTGTAAAGATAAGATGGTATAACAACCAGAATGCACTATGTAGTTAATCTTGGGGGTGGGGGAAGGTGGGAGCAACATAAATATCCACACCAGCCTCTGAAATAATTTCTATTTTTGTATATTTAATTACTTCATAAGTTTATAACATTAAACCTTGTCGGGTTCAGTAGGAACCAGTGTTCTTACTCTCTTTCTCAGATACCTGGGGAAGGGTTACAGGGAATATATCTTTTTAAGTTTAATTTATTTTCATTTTACCACTTCTTTATTGAAACACTGTGATAAAGCAACACAGTGGGGGAAGGGGATTAAAAGTTAAAAATACAACATGTTAGTTCAAGTTGAGAGAGTGGTTAGATTTTGTAGTTATTAGTTACAGGTTATAATAGGTAAGATTAGCAAGGGTCACTATATAGGTTTTTAATGAAGTCTTACAATCAATATATCTAGCATCACTTAATATACAATACACATATATTAAAATTGTTATCGATATAAACACTATTTTGAAAATAATTTTTGAGATTATTTGTTGTGGACTTGTATAAAAATATTGACAAGTAAAGTACAATGGCAAACCCACTTAAGGTATTAACTTATAACATCAGAGGTTTGAACAACCTGGTTAAATGCAAGCGTATATATATGCAAATTGTTAAAGAATCTCCTAACATTGTTTTTTACAGGAAACACATAGTACTGTTAAGCATCCAACTCTCTTTACCTCTCAGAAATTTAAACAACAATGGCAATCTTATGGCTCATCTAAGGCAAGGGGGGTAGTGATTTTAATCTCCTCAAGCACCAATTTTGAACCACTGAAAATTCTCAAAGATCCATTAGGTAGGTACCTTTTTGTAACGGGAAGAATAGATACGGCTGTTTTCACACTGGTGGCTGTATATGCACCAAATATTGAGCAAATTTCATTCTTAACAGAAATGTTAAATGCTTTGGAGAACTTTAGAGAAGGGGAAGTAATAATAGGGGGAGATTTAAAATGTGTGTTGGACAATAGATAGGTCTTATACCCTTCAACACAAA
>NW_015191345.1:0-1649 GCF_001447785.1 Gekko japonicus | reverse complement strand
CTGTTGAGGGGAGAGGAAGGGAAAGTGATTTTATGCTGCCTTGAGACTCCTTGAATTTTTCCCTTCATTTACCTAGGGTAAGACAGTGTTGGAGGGAAGACAGCATGGTATAGCCTGATCATGTCAGATCTCCGAAACTCAGCAGGGTCAGTACTTGGATGGGAGACCACCATGGCAGGCTCTGCAGAAGAAGGCCATGGCCATCCAGCCTCTGCTTCTCACTTGCCTTGAAAGCCCCTTGCTGGGGTCGCCATAGGTCGGTTGCTACTTGACGGCACATACGTACATACATAGAGTGGATGTTTTCACATTAATTTGGAGGTGTGTCTATTCAGCTGTTATTAAGTATTGTTGGACATCAAGTGCTGTTTGAAAATAAACACCAGTTCGCATCCCTACGCACACAAACACACACATGTGCAAGTAGATCAGCACGACGTCCAGATGATTTGCACCCGATGAAACCCAGTGATGTGCTCAAGAATGTGCTGGATCTGCACGTGAACAGCTCCCTGCGTGGCACGCACTTTGAGCCCGACTTCTGCAGCATTTATGTTCTTTTAGCACAAGTGTGGCAGGCAGAAGTTAGAGAGGCAAAGATCCATCCGATGTCAGACTTCCAGATTAAGGAAAGCACCACCTGTTGAACTTCTGCCCAACGCCCCACTGTTAAATGGTACCATCGCTGGGGTTGTCAGCTTCTAGGAGGCGCCTGGAGGGCTCCTGAAATTACAAGTCATCTCCAGGTGACAGAGATCAGTTCCCCTGGATGAGGTCTGGACTCCGTGGCATTAGTACCCCACTGAGGTCCCCAAACCCTGCCCTCCACAGACGACACACCCCGATTCCAGGAATTTCCCAACCCAGAGGTGGCAAACCTAACCACGGTCCCGCCAATAATAAGGGTGGAAACTTACCCTCCGCATCCATTCCACGCCCCATCGACACTTTCTGTATTTCGCTCCCCAGCCTAGAAAGCTTTTGCTAGAGAGACACTCCTGGTCTCCCCTTAATTGAAGAGATTTAATTTCGGTAGACGAGGGGATAGTTCATTAGCCTCTCCTTCCTACCAGGCACCTCTACTAAACCTGACAATTAAGTGTCGATTAGTCTAGTTTATGAAGTCGGCGTTTATAAGGAATATGCCTTTCCACTTAAAAGGTAGCCTGAGACCCGTCGCGGATTCTGAATGGGTCACAAGGCCCCTTTCACGGCAGCTACCCGCTTTTTTCACCAACCTTTTACCAGAAACAGCCCTTAAACCTTTCACTGACGGAGATATAGGACCATGAATGGAGAGAACCTTTGCCCCAAATGCCACCAAAGTTCCAAGTTCCCTTGGTTTGCCATGCCCATTTTCTGTTGAACAGAATGCCACCTACAATCACTATCGCTGGTTTGCTTGCAGTTACAAAATGTATGGTGGTCCTTTGCACTGGCATAGTGGTTGTGCCCATCGTGACAGGTGGTCAGGTAGCCACAGCTGACACACGCTCACAATCGATTGGCTTGCGTGAAAGACGCATGCTCCACGGTCACCGAGGAATGGGTCATGCATTGTACCTGGTGTGGATGTGTGTGTCATGAACATCATTCCCTCATGCCATCCGTTGGCGGCACTCGTCATACTGGCACATGTTCAGAATTAC
>NW_015191344.1:0-1660 GCF_001447785.1 Gekko japonicus | reverse complement strand
TGGTGGCCTTGTGGGTCTGGGGTGACCAGCTAGTCAATAGTGATGTGCACTTTTGGTGTGACAACTTGCCGGTGGTTCAAGTCATCAACTCCTTGACCTCTACTTCCCCATGAGTTATGGGCCTGGTTCGCAGTTTCACATTGCACTGTTTACAGTTGAATGTTATTTTCCTTGCCAAGCATGTACCGGGGGTAAATAATGGGCTGGGGGACACTCTGTCTCACAAACAGATGGAGAGGTTTTGCCAACTGGCCCCGGAGGCAGACCTACATCCAACCAGGATGCCTCAGAAACTCTGGCAGCTTGAAGCTAACAGGGCCATCGGGCTTACTCTAGCACCAAGTACACAGAGGGCTTATGGCCATGCAGTCCGGCAGTTTCAGGCATTTAGGGGGCAGGTAGGGCTACAAGATGTCTGTCCAGTACCTGTGGATCACCTGCTTAAATTTTCTGTTATGTTAAAAGGTAAAGGGCTAGCTGTCAAGTCTATTATGTCTCAGCTCGCAGGGGTTGCCTTCCATAGTAAGGCTCAGGGATTCCTGGATTTAACGTCTGATTTTCGATTAAGAAAAATGCTCGAGGGATGGGCCCGAGAAGCCAGTGCGCACCGTGACCAGCGGCAACCCATTTTGCCAGGTGTGCTGAAGGGGCTGTTGGGCATATGGTTGCAAGTTTGTAGTTCAGAGTTTGAGGGCCTCCTATTTCATGCAGCTGCCTTGACCACCTTTTTTGGAGCCCTCCGGGTTAGCAAGCTAGTTCAGCAGTCCAAGTTTGACCGTCTAAAAAAGGCTCTCCAAATGCGGGATATTTCCTTTGAAACGGGCAAGGTTGTGATCCGGATCAGGTGATCTAAGACTGATCAAAAAGGGAAGGGGGGTGAGATCACCATGGGGATTTGTGCAGAGGGGGACCTCTGTCCTGTACGGGTCCTGCGTCTATATGCCAACTGGCGGGGTGGACATGAAGGGCCCTTGTTTTAGCATGGGGACAGATCTCCTCTGACAAAATACCAGTTCTGGGCAGTCACTTTGAGGGCCTTGAGCATGCTGGGTTTGTCTGGAGTTTGCTTCGGCACTCACTCTTTTCAAATGGGGGCGGCGTCTACTGCTTCCGCCATGGGCTACTCTGGTAAATCTATCCAAAAGGTTGGGCGGTGGCACTCGGCTGCTTTTAAGACATACGTACGGCCTCTATTGGCTCCCTAAGGAGGTTTACTGTTTAATGTTATTCGTTGTTGTTGTTTTTAGGTTCTTTGGAACCGGCGTGGAGGCTCTGAGTGCTTATTGTGGGGCACAACATGGTTTTCTGGGCACCCCATTATGCAGCGAGATCCGGAATGGGGGCACAGCTGGGCCTGAGTGACTGCGCCATCATTGAGTGGTTGGGACAACGGGGCCTGCAGTGGACTGGACTTATGCTGCTGCTATTCTGTGAGTGGGATAGGCCTCCTCCTGATTCACTTGGGGGGTAATGACCTAGGGATGGTCAAGGGGAAGGCATTGATACTGCAGGTGCAGGACGACATGGATGAAATTGTGGCACGGTGGCCCAATATCTGACCAGTGTGGTCAGCCATTCTCCCCTGCCGGGTGTGGAAGTGGGCATGCGACCCACATGCCATGATGTGGGGTGGGGTGGGGGCTTTGTGATTCCTCACCCG
>NW_015191343.1:0-1644 GCF_001447785.1 Gekko japonicus | reverse complement strand
GGAATAAGATGTGCCCTTAAAAACCAAGATCATTGCATAGAGTTACAGCAGACGAAAGCTGCCATGGCTTCTGTGTGCACATGTTCAAAATACTAATAAATATGGTATAGTCAAACTGTTTTGTGAAATACGGCAAAAAGATCTCTGCATTGATTCAGAAATAGGAAAGCTGTGAGAGGTAAGTTAAAAAACCTAAAGGCTGTGAGTTATGATAGTCAAATAAACAATATGGAGACACCAATATATCTCATAATAAACTGGCTGGGCCCCATGAAAATCACGAACGCCACAAAACTAGGCCATCCTTAGAAACGATAGAAACCTCTGTCTAAGCTTTAAGATCTCTAATTCCATGGTTCTCATCCATTTGGCAGAAGTCATGCATCCTCCACTTCTGTTCTTTCAGGAGGGCTCCTGTGTCACTGGGGGATGACACTGTCCCCTCATCCCTCTCTCCAGCCGTCCTTCTCAGCTGCTGTTGAAGCTGCTCCGGTTGTCCTCAGCTCTCTAGCTGTACCTTGCTGTCACGTGCTCTCTCTTGGCAATGATGAATCTGTGCTTGCACTCAAGTGCTTCTTCTGGCCCTCTGAACTATAAGGTAAAGCCTTTTACTAGTGTGTTGTGAATGTCTTACTGTTCTGCTTGTGTGTGATGTGATTTCCATCTGTGAGGAAGCGGAGTGAAACGGAGAGATTTACGCTGGAAGATTCCGTTGGATGGATTATTGCCCCTGGAAAATATGAATATGATTTATATGGAGCACTAAAGCACTTTCCACCACTAAGGAGCACTTAAATATTCAGTGGTCTACAACTTTAAGAATGAAGACGGACAAGATGTATTTGCAAAGCACTTGATTGGACGCATAGCACAACTGCTGTTGTGTTATTGAAGCCTTCTGAAGAGCCTGCATGTTGATCCTGCTGGACTGGGTTGTGTTTTTGGGGTCTCTGTACTTAAAAAAAAAAGTTATGCTATCACCTGTACATTGGATATGTCATTGCTCTTGTTATCTATGGAATTATGTTATTGCTCCTGTTATCTAAGGAGTGTTGACATTAAGCTAAATGAAATATTTTAAAGTCTCATATTGTGCAATACACTTCTTTTTTAATACAATCACTTTTTTTTGTTTTGCTTTCCTGTTCTCGCTCCCACGATTCTCTCTTTGCTTTCGCCTACAAGGAAAGGCAGCAGGGCTTGCCTCACTCCTTTTCCTGGCCAGACCTCTGTAGCCTGCCTTCACTCCCATGCATCTGATCACTACCATTGTACCTAGAGTCCACGGGAGAAAAGAAGGCTATAAGTAATGCAAATAAATAAACCAATAAATCCCTTATTTAAAAAATCCTCTGAATAGCATTTCCTGCTTGCCAGTGCTAGGACACATTTCCCAAACAGTTGTGCTCTGATGAAATTCCAGACTGTGTCAAATCATCATGCCGGCACCAGTACAAAGCAGTTGAGTCCTCTTCCACCCATTGAATTCTCCCCAGAGTTTGCCAAGCAGCAGAAGGAGGGCCTAACTTGCAAGAGGCTTGGAGAGAGGTGGAGGCAGATTCCCTGGAGCTGTCCAGAGATCAACCTTCCAGGTTTGTAGTGAGAACGGGACTCCTTTGCTGTAGAGCCAGTTTGGTGTAGTGG
>NW_015191342.1:0-1985 GCF_001447785.1 Gekko japonicus | reverse complement strand
ATTTCAAAGAGCTGTACACAAGTAGGAGGGAGGGAAGGTAGCATGGTATTACTCAATCTCATTAGACCTCAGAAGCTAAGCAGAGTCAGTACTTGGATGGGAGACCGCCTCTGCAGAGGAAGGCAGTGGCAAACTGCCTCTGCTTCTCATGTGCCTTGAAAGCCCCTTGTTGTGGTTGCCATAGGTTGGTTGCAACTTGAAAGCACTTACATATGTACACAAGTAGGGATTTCCCCAGACACTGTTTTCCCCTGTCACAGTAGTTCAGGAATGGGAGCCAGCACATTTTTCATTTTTAATGCCATTTGTAAAGATACAGGAACATCCTCAGGTTTTGGAGTTGGAATGTCTATCCTCCTTGGAGATGACAGAAGTCTGATCCATGCTATGGTACAGATGTGTCAGGTCTGATGTATGTTTCAGATGGTTCAAAAAGGCACAAATCCATGGTAAACAAGTGTTGTGCAACAGGCCTTGGAGTCCCATTGCACAATACAGTCCTCCTCCCTGAGCTTATTGGCATTACAGCCTTGCATTGATTATCTATGTAATGTATATTTCATCCTTGGCAAGTGATTATACAAATATACATTATACAATATACATTAGTGTCAGGTCTGATGTATGTTTCAGATGGTTCAAAAAGGCACAAATCCATGGTAAACAAGTGTTGTGCAACAGGCCTTGGAATCCCATTGCACAACACAGTCCTCCTCCCTGAACTTATTGGCATTACAGCCTTGCATTGATATCTATGTAATGTAGATTTCATCCTTGGCAAGTGAAAAACCTGCCTTGGACTGAAGGCAGAGTAAATAATCTTGCTTCTATTTGCTATGCACCAAAATATATGTATGCACTGAAATCTGCATTAAAATTGTGACTTGACTGTCATAGCTGCTAATGTCTTGGTAGAGGCAGGGAGACCTGTGAGTCCCTTTGTTCTCCTGCCTGCTGTATTTCTCTACTGTTCTTGGGTTAGGAGACATGATGAGGAGGACCCACCACAATTGCCCCAAATGTTCTTGTCCTATTCCCCAAACATTCATGCACCTAGATATATTTTAGTACATGCACAGCTCTCACAAAAGATGTAGGTTCACCTGTGACTTTTCTCGCATCATCCAAAGATTCATTGATTGACACCTCTCAGATGTGCATGCAAACTACCTTCATAAAATATATTGTCTCTGTGATCATGTAAGGGCTCTGTCCTCTTGTGTTTTGGATGACTGGTTCAGACATACATGATGTCACTTGATGCTCCCGTCTTTGAGTTTCAGGGTCTGATTATCGAGACCAGGGTCATTTTGCACTGCTGAAGGATTACTACAAGCACCTGGAAACAGAATTATAGCTGTGCTTCCACACTGCACCTTGTATACGACTAGAGCCTCGTTCTAATGCTGCCATTCCTCCCCTACACACAACAGCAAGACCCTATGTTTGTCTACTATAGATGGGGTTGCACTCCCCTAGAGGAGCAGGTTCATAGCTTGGAGGTGCTGCTGGACCTGGGCCTCCTGTTGGACAAGCATGTGGCAGCTGTGGCCCAGGCTGCTATTTACCAGGTATAGCTAGTGAGCTAGCTGTGGCCATTTGTGGGTAGAAAAGATTTTGCCACTGTGTTGCATTCCCTGGTAGCATCTAGATTAGAATAGGAGGAGGAGGAGGAGGAGATTGGATTTATACCCCGCCCTTCACTTGGAGTCTCAGAGCGGTTTACAAACTCCTTTCCCTTCCCCTCCCCACAACAGACACCCTGCGAGGTGGGTGGGGCTGAGAGAACTCTGACACAAACTGCTCTTTTTCAAGGACAGCTGTGCCAGAGCTTGTGACTGACCCAAGGTCACATCAGCAGGTGCAAGTGGAGGAGTGGGGAATCAAACCCGGTTCTCCCAGATTAGAGTCCGCACACTTAACCACTACACCAAACTGGCTCTACACCCCAGAGTACTGCAATGTACTCTGGGGCAGGAGCTGCC
>NW_015191341.1:0-1828 GCF_001447785.1 Gekko japonicus | reverse complement strand
GATAAAAGTGGATTGATAACTTTTTTTAACATGAAGCTTTTTTTAACATGGGAGGGCTTCTAATGTCCTGGCCCCACTGCTGGACCTCCTGATCGCACCTGGTATTTTTGGCCACTGTGTGACAGAGTGTTGGACTAGATGGGCCTTTGGCCTGATCCAACATTGGCGTCTCTTATGTTCTTATGTTCTTAAGCTGGAGAGAGAGAGAAAGACTGAGGGCTTCTTCTTCTACCGGGGACCCAAGATTTGAAGAGCAAAGTGGGGCTGGATTCCAGCACCAGGTCACTTGGGAATATGGCGTCTCTCCAGGCCCACTCAATGCAGATTTGTTGCTGTTCCGCACACCACTTTCCTACGCATTACAGACCCACAGAGCCGCCAAAATAGTTAAGGTTCTTCCCCAAGGAGGGGCAGGATGGTGCCAAAGAGGAAGCTGGATCTGGTGGAGAAGCACAATGGGGGGGGGGTAGTATTTATTTCCCAAAAAAATGTATACCCCTACTGTCTGCCCTAATTAGGGCTGCTAAGGAGACTTGGCGTCAGGCCTGAGAGAGAAGGGGAAAGTGGGGTGGGGAAGGGACCTCAGAGATTTAAATTCGACAGGTAGTGATACAGTTCCTAGTTTTGAATGTTGGGGCTATAGCCTCTGAACTTGTACAGAGCGAGATCAAAGCTAAGACTTTTAACAGGCAAAGTGGCTCTGAGTCACTGCTCCCTCTCAGCTGTGGAGTCTTGTGAGCAAAAATTCTACTCTGTGAGCTACTGGCATCAAAGTTGTGAGCCAGAAATTTGGCCGCTGCATAAATTAGTTTGCTCTGGAGCCCTCCTTCCTGAACTAAGACAAAAATGGGTGAGCCGGAGGCTGAAAAACTGTGCGCTAGCTCACACTAACTCAGCTTAGAGGGAACACTGCTCTGAGTATATTTTCTGTCTTTGTGGGGAGCTAGGTTCTGCTTTTAAAAATCATGAAGCCAAAGACAGAGTCATAGAATCGTAGAGTTGGAAGGGACCTCCAGGGTCATCTAGTCCAGCCCCCTGCACAATTCAGGAAATTCACAAACCTCCTTCCCACACACTCCCAGTGACCAGTGTTTCCTCTAGGCTGAGTCAGTGTGAGCTAGCTCTCAGTCATTTAGCCTCCGGCGCACACATTTTTGTCTTAGCTGAGGAAGGGATGTGCTCCAGGGCAAACCAATTTATGCAGCAGCCAAGTCGCTTGCTCACAACTTTAACGCCAGAAGCTCACAAAGTAGAACTTTGCTCACGAGACTCGGCAGCTTAGAGGGAGCATTGCCAGTGACCCCTGCTCCATGCCCAGAAGATGGCAGAAAGCCTCCAGGATCTCCAGCCGGCCTGGAGAGAAACCGCCACCTGACCCCAAAGTAGGGATCGGCATTTCCCTGGGCGTGCAAGAAAGGGCCACGAGAACCAAGCCCTGAGGCAGCCCTTCCTGCCCTCCCTCTCGTGATCTGCCTAAGATGCCATATCCCACCCCCCACCACAAAAAACACCCTTCCTGGGTTTCTCCCTTCCCATTTTGGAGGATGGTTTGACAGTTACAGAGAAGAAGCTCTTTTGGCCCGCTGGTCCTTTGACCCAGTCCAGACGACCAGCCAAGAAGGAGGGCCAGAGGAGGAGGCCTCTGGGGAGAAAGGAAGGATATGGGGCAGAGGGGGAGAAGTTAAGAGTGGGGCTGGGTAGGGAGGAGATGAAGGGCAGGTGAAGGGCTACTTGAGGAGAAATAGGGGGGCAAAGCCCAAGAGAGAAAGTAGCATGAATTCTGTGAGGATTTGTGAGATGAAGGAAACCCTGACAGAAAAGCCACTCT
>NW_015191340.1:0-1903 GCF_001447785.1 Gekko japonicus | reverse complement strand
ACGTTCAAAGACATAATTATTCCATTTTTTCCATTGCCCATTTGTGCCTGTCCCTCCATCCCAATTACAGCCATCCCTGCTAAAAACCCGTTTATTTCTTTCCACTTTTTTATTTCCCAATATTCCAGAAATAGGCAAGTCCCTAGTAAAAGGTAAAGGTAAAGGTGTCCCTTGCTCGAAAGCCAGTCGAATCCGACTCTAGGGTTGCGGTGCTCATCTCCGTTTCAAAGCCGAAGAGCCAGCGCTGTCCGAAGACGTTTCCGTGGTCATGTGGCCGGCATGACTAAACACCAAGGCGCACGGAACGCTGTTACCTTCCCACCGAAGTGGTCCCTATTTATCTACTCGCAATTTCTTGCTTTCGAACTGCTAGGTTGGCAGGATTGTCTTCTTCTTCTTCTTCTTCTTCTTTAACTTGAAATAAATCAAAGATAACCCTTACGATCTTTTGCCAAAATTCCTTAACCACTTTGCATTCCCACCACATATGGGCATATTTTTGTAGCAGGTACTCATTTGCATATTAAGCGACACCCCCAATGTAGCCAATCCTCCAAGAGCTTACAGTAGCTCCTGTAAGAAGAGCTCTGTAAGCTCTTGGAGGATTGGCTACATTAGGGTGGTGTGGCCTAATATGCAAAGGAGTTCCTGCTACAAAAAGAGTCCTGGATATAGACCTACTTCTTGGCCACAGTGCCAACACTTTGGATTCATTCCTTTAATCATATACGCTTGTTGAGTTGGGTTTTTAATAAGGTTCTTGTCCCTTTTTCGATTAGCAAGTTCAAGTTGAACCCATATTTTTGGGTAGCGTCTTCCTCTGGGGGATGCCGGAGTAACATTGAACGATCGTAAGGTTGCAAAACTCCAGGTGGGGTCCGAAGTCCTCCCAGAAATACAACAGAACTCCAGATTACGCAGATCAGTTCCCCTGGAGCAAATGGCATCTTCAGAAGATGGACTCTATGGTATTCCACAGATTCTGGGGAAATCTGTCTCCCCGTTCCCTCCTCCGGAGGCACCGCTCCCCAGTCTCCAAGAATTTCCCAAGCCAGATTTGGCAAAAGAAAATAGCAGCTTCCTGAAAGCCAGTTTGGTGTAGCGGTTAAGAGCGGTGGACTGGAATCTGGAGAACCGGGTTTGATTCCCCCACTCTTCCACATGCAGCCAGCTGGGCGACCCTGGGTCAGTCACGGCCCTCTCGGAGCTCTCTCAGCTCCGCCTACCCCACAGGGTGTCTGTTGTGCAGAGAGGGAGGAAAAGGGATTGTAAGCCCCTCTGAGATTCCTTCGGGTAGTATAAATTCGGGGTATAAATCCAATCTCCTCCTCCTCCTCTTCTCCTTCTTCTGTCAATCACAGTTCTCTCAGAGCTCTCTCAGCCCCACCTACCTTACAGGGTGTCTGTTGTGGGGGGAGGAATGGAAGGAGATTGAAAGCCAGTCTGAGACTCTGAGTAAAGGGTGGGGTATAAATCCAATCTCCTCTTGCTGCTGCTTTTCTTCCTCTTCCTCCTCCTTCTCTTTCTTCTCCTTCTTCTCCTCCTTCTCCCTCTTCCTTCTCTTCCTCCTCCCTTCTCTTTCATCTCCTTCTTCTCCTCCTCCTCCTCCTCTTTCCTCTTCTTCCTCTTCCTCCTCCTTGTCTTCTTCCCCTCCTTTTCCTCCCTCCTCTTCCTCCTTCCTTTCTTCTTCTCCTCTTTCTTCTCCTTCATCTTCTCCTCCTCCTCCTCCTTCTCTTTCTTCTCCTCCCCAGGTCCCCTTGGTGCAAGGAATTCGAAAGAGCAAAGAGGTGGCGTCGGCAATCATTCCAGCCCATCCCTTTCCATGCGTGAGAATATTTTTATGGCTCTGTTTGGCTTCAAAAGGAAATATATTTAAGAAGAAGAAGAAGAAGAAAAGAAAAGA
>NW_015191339.1:0-1480 GCF_001447785.1 Gekko japonicus | reverse complement strand
CTTGACTGTGCGACTGAACAACAACCCCAACTGGTGTTTTCCTGGTGCTCCGGTTCTAGCCGCATTTTCCTGACGTGTGATCGCACCTTCGCTGGTGTAGAGCCCGAGGCTTCCGCTTTTCATCCACCATTTTATTTTAGCGTCGGCGATATGTGCTTGGGCAAAGCTTCGCCCTGGCATTAATAAATCGAATAAAAACACGGTGCTTAGTTTTAGGCTTTAGACGAGTCCGGGACCTCACAGAGGTAAAAGTTTAAAGGGAAGCGTTCGCTTCAGGGCATGCTTTTGGCGTGAAGATTTCAATTATATGGATGGGTGCCTATGCGCATGCACAAACAGTGTGGGGGGGAATCACCGACGCGCGCTACTGCGCACCTTTAGTGTGGACGCCCGGGAGCGATGTGCTGTGCAGTGAGGGAGGTAAGTGTGATCGCGCTTGTCCCAGATCATAATCCGATTGGAACCGAAACAGTTGAAACCGCTTCGGCACGCCGTCTGACTGCACCCTATGAGTCGGTTGTAACTTGACGGCACACTTTGTATCTTAGTTTTTAGTGACTTCCATGCAGTTTTGTGTTCTTATCACGTTCTAGGCCGCCTCGAGTAGGTTCTCTGGAAAGGCAGCCTATATAATCACCAAAGCTATTTTTGGGCAGGAACGCACAGGAACGGAGTTCCGGCTGGCTCCCAAGTTGGCCACGCCCGGCAGGAACTCATTAGCATAATAGGCCACACCCGACAGCAGAAACTCATTAGGATTGGCTACAGTTAGGGGTATGTGGCCTAACATGCAAAAAGCCCTGGGTTTTGACAACAAACAAGAGAATAAGAAGCAAAAGGTGGGTGTGGCTGGATGACCACACTTCTGGTAACATGGGGGTGTGGCCTAATATGCTAATGAGTGGTGCTGTCAGGGGTGTGGCCTAATATGCTAATGAGTTCCTGCTGTTGGGTATGGCCTATTATGCTAATGAGTTCCTGCTGGGCTTTATCTACAAAAAAAGCCCTGATCAACACTGCTAAGTAATCGTGCATAAAAAGATCCACAGCATAAAAAGATGTTGATGTTTTCTCCAAGATGCCTCTCGCCAGGCAACCTGAGCCCGAACACAGGCTGGAGGACAGATGTGGTCACGTGCTCCTACCCCTTTTACAAAACAGCAAACCAATGATCAATGAGCTAATGGCTACAGAAATCCCCCGCAGGCACCAGCGCGGCCTGAAAATGGGCTTTACAGCGGCCAGCAAAAGCGTTCCTGTAGGGAGGGCAGAGATCAAACTCTCCTGCTAGAGAAGTGCTGAAAAGCCACTGGAGGAGAGGAGTTTCTGGCTAGCAGGAGAATCCCAGGCCCTCGTGCCAAAGTGTCCCTCGACCTCAAATCTGGCGGGGCTTCAGGGAGGCAAAGGATAATGGTGTGCAAACACGGCTGTCTTGAAACGGTGCAGAAGCGTCCAACCACCAAGCACCAGGGCTATTTTT
>NW_015191338.1:0-1655 GCF_001447785.1 Gekko japonicus | reverse complement strand
ATGTGTCTACAAATCAGGATTCTAAACTGTAATTTAAACCTGGTCTATAATTTTGCTTTGCTGCCAAGAAACAAACTGGAGTGTGGGGTACTACAACAAAGTGTGATGTGTTTCAAGCCAGGAGATATTTAATCTACAAACTTAAGCAAAACAGGGCCCTTAAAGTGAGGAGAAAAACTTATATTTTGAAATGCTGCCTGGCATACATTTTCAACAATCCTAATATTTCTTTCTCCTTCATCCCCCTTTATTTAATCTCATTGCTTTCTATTCATTCGTGGTTGAATGTTTTGCACTTGTGGTAAAAAGAATAATGGGGGCAGGCCAGGAAGGAGCAGAGTACTAAGGACTGAGTTTCCATTGGGGTTTTTTTTCTGACTTAGTTCTTTGGTGATTACCGTGTATGTACCTTGCATACAAACCTCATCTGTTCATTCCACCAGGTGTGAGAACATAAAGTTTCAGGATCCTGAGATGGTTCCAGTGGACACAGGAAAGAAAAATCATAACTATTTCCTTGTAGACGTCTTGATGAGGAAGATGGAGAAAGTCTTTTGCAAAGTCCCTCAAGGTAGGGGGCAAACCAGCTCCTTTCCCTTTGCTGCCATGCAGACAGCTGTAGAGTAATGGAAGAGTCACGTGGTATTTCTCATGACTGTCTCTGTGTGTGTGTCCAATATCAAGGTTGATCACAGATAAGAGCCATCACACAAAATCTAAAATTATAACACATTTTGAAGCATCTACCATAACCAAAAGAAAATCAACAAACCTACCGTATTTTCCTGCGTATAAGACTACTTTTTAACCCAGGGAAATCTTCTCAGAAGTGGGGGGTCGTCTTATACGCCGGAAAATACGGTAATTAGCAGGAAACTTAACGCAAGAATCACTGCCAGACATAAGAATCACTGCCAAGCGCATGCATTGAATGACAAACTCCTTTTGGAATAAAGTATCTTGTGAAAGATGACATGGATGGGGCCCAGCAAATAAATGCCTGGTGTGGAAGTACCATAGGCTTCAGGGCAACTGGTAAGTGAGCTGTGGCCCATATATCGACCCAGTGTTTCTCAGGTGGTGAGGGAACATGTGTCAGGATCTCCAAAGAAGATCTTAAAGAGCTGGTATGCTCCTAGGGGAGAATATAGTCCTTGCTCCTGTCCTGGGCACAGACAGTTCCTTCAAGGGATGTGTGCTCAGCTGCCTCTAAGCCTGTGCAGCATTGCTGGGGCAGAAATTCACTAGGCAGCGGTGTTGCATAAAGGCTCAGCCCCACACCCACAGAGTGTGGGTGATGAAATACTGACCTTCTAGAGTTGTCAGAAGGGCTGGTCACTGTTTTTTGTAACACACTCTGAGGACTCTAATGCACTATGGAAACGGTTGGTAGCATTAGCAAGAGGCTTATGTACTGTCTTCAGAATGCCAAAGGTCAATTTTCATCCCTTCTGCCTCCTTGAAAAAGTTTCTAGACCTCAGCTGGGGATAGGTAAGTGGAGTTGTGAAAACTGGTAGGCAGATTCTGCTCAGTGCTTACAAAGGTGGTTTAGGTAAGGGTTTCAGAAGCTACAGGCTTGCTATAGGTCATCTGATGGCTATAGATTCCACTCCTGCTTGTTAGATTCTGTCTCCAGTTTGGTGTAGTGGTTAAG
>NW_015191337.1:0-1713 GCF_001447785.1 Gekko japonicus | reverse complement strand
CTCCACTACAAGCAGACATGCAGAGGTGTAATTTATTTTATATTCCACTAATAGCATTGTAGGTCTGTGGTATATAGTGACCTATGGCTTCCATTCATATTATTTCAGTTTGCAACTTAAAATGTGTTTTCTGTATGCATCAAAATCTTAACTGTAGGCTTTATAAAAAGATAGGCATATTCTATACCCTAGCTTGGCAATTATATGAGGGGTTTTCTTACATTCCCTGCATTTCAGGTCAGTTAGACCCACAGTTTGTTGTGAAACTATATAGATAACTGTCAGTTTTAGTCTGATATACTGTAGTGTTTTGTTATCAGTAAATAATAAGATACAAGAATCCCAAATCTGGATAAAGACTGGCTATGGAAAGGAGGGAAATTTTCCTTCTCCCTTGCATAATTTCCCCAACCTCAAACCAGAGCTGTAACTTGCCCCACCAAGCAGAGCAAATAGTAGGTTCTAAAATAGCCATTGAAGCTGGGACATTAATGTAGGAGGAGTTAACTTCCCCTACTGCTGTACCGCAACCCACACTCTAAATCTGGGGACCCTAAAGCTACCGTTATTCACTTATAAAAACCACACCAAAAATCTGTTTCTAGATATATAGAGAAATTATGTGGTATAGATGTGACAAACCTGTATCTGGGTTCTAAGGCCTTGTTTGAATGACATGCCAAACCTACATATGTTCATAAAGGCCACAAAATGCAAATGTTGTCTTGCTTGTCTCTTCTGCTCTTTCTTTCCATCCTTCTCTCCTACTGAGAGCCAGTTTGGTGTAGTGGTTAAGAGCAGTGGACTCTAATTTGGAGAACCAGATTTTGATTCCCCACTCCTCCACATGCTGGGTGACCCTGGGTCAGTCACAGTTCTCTCCGAGCTGTTCTCTCAAGAGACGTTCTCGGAGAGCTCTCTCAGCCCCACCTACCTCACAGGGTGTCTTTTGTGGGGAGAAGAAGGGAAGGAGATTGTAAACCACTCTGAGACTCTGCGTGAAGGGCAGGGTACAAATCCAACTCTTCTTCTTCCTCCTCCTCCTCTTCCTCTTCTCCTTCATCTCCTCTTCCCCCTTCTCTTACATGCAGAGAACAATTGACATGCCCTGTTTTGAGAAGTGTATAGTCAAACCCCAGTTTGCCAGAAAGGAAGGAGCTAATATTCTGAGTGTGAGACCATGACAACAAGCTGCATTTGTACCCCTCAATAATAAGCAAATGTTGCATCTTTTGTTTCAGTCTGAAAATGGGGGCTGGCATGACTGAAAGTTTCCATGTGAAAAAGATTCCTAGCCTGCTAGGAAGAGTGCTAGGCTAAAACCTTTCCTCCAACACTAGCCAGTGTTGTGTGGTTAAGAGTGCTGGATTAATATCTGGGAGAGGTACAAATTGCCACTTGTGCCATGGAAGCTCGCTGGGTGACTTTGGATGAGTCACACACTCTAGCCTAACCTTACTTCACAGGGTTGTGGAGAGGATGGAATGGAGGAGAGGAGAACAGAACAGTGTAAGCCACTTTGGGTCCCCATTGGGGAGGAAAGGCAGGGTACAAATGAATTAAATGAACAAATAAACTAATTTTCTATGTGGAGTGAATGTTTCTGTGGAGATAAGCATTCTGTCATATGAACCATTGTCTGCACTCTGAAGTAGCCCATTCATGGATTTAGCACCTCAGAAATCCCAACTAGGGCTGCCAAATGCCCCCGGG
>NW_015191336.1:0-1674 GCF_001447785.1 Gekko japonicus | reverse complement strand
AATTTGTGCCTGACATAGTTTTAGAGAGATGTCATCATAGTGGCCTTCCTGCTTTTATAATGAATCGGCACGTTTGATTAGGAACTTCTGCCATTCATATTTCAACTTGTGAAACATTTGAATTAATCCTGCATTTTAAAAAGTAACACAGTGTGATTTTAATGAGACACATAATGCGTTTGTTAACAAAAGGCTGACATTTCAACAATTGTAAATGGAAATGAGTATATTTCTGGTACAATCATTCTGAGAACAGATTTTGGCAAAATCTTTTCACGCCCTTCTCAAAGGCAATAGAAATTGGTGCTATTAGAGTGCTAGAAAAAACTAGTAAAATGGTAAAAAATGATAGCAATAATGGTCAGTTCTTTAACTGCTGTGTATTTCCATATATTGCCAAATATTTAGGAATAGAGCCATATCCTATGAGGATTATTATCTGGGCAAAACATGAAGTATATTAATGGTAGGAGCTCCTATATCAGAGTATCTTTTTCTGGTAGTTGCTACCAGTTTAGCAAGAAAAGCTTAGGCATTTCTTAATACGAGTGTTTCTTAATATGAATTGGTTCGTAATGTACTATTCTGAGGCAAACAGAGGGCCATTTCAAATGTTACCACAGTGGTGTGATTGCCAGTGAAATTGGTGTGGTGTAACTGGAGACTGAAGGTGTTGGCAGTTACAATGGGAGAGTGGATGAAATTGGTAAGTTGAAGGGTGGTGGTACAAGTAAGAGGCTAGTGAGCTCAGAGATATTTGTCATACATGCAATACTTACAAATAACTCTGCATTATTAGTAGCATTTTGTGACTGGATCAGTTCCTTCAGTAGCAGTCTTTTCAGATGCAGCTTACTGTATGCTAATAAATATTTTCAATTACAAATTTTAAGTATATAACTTTGCTCTATAAGCATAGAATTAGGTAATTTTAATGACTTCTACTCTCCCTCCTGCAGGTTCTCTAACATCAATGTTTGTCAGGCTCCCTTGTGGTGGCATTGGCGTAAGTACTATTACATGAGTAAATAATGCTCTGTTTATCTTATGTACTGCAACAGACTTGCACATGTTGATTAGACCATTACTCCTTTTATACCACACAGCAGGTAGAAGTACTACAGATACTAAAACATTTGTGGAATTCTTATCTATATTTGTTTTAGTAATTCTGTGTGCTTTAGGGTGTAATAAGGGGTTGGATCCAGTGATCCACAGACACAAGGGTCATGGATCTCTCCTGCATTCCCATCCCCCCACAGCAGTCCTTTTCATCCATGGGAATGTTTATTCTGGGGATTGTAGGATCCGTATCCACTAATAGCCCTGCAGATCAGGATACCATATTGGGGCAGGAAATGGGGGTGAAGGTGAGTCTCTTCAGTCATCAGAGCTGCACTTTTCTGTGGTCTGAAAGGACCTTTGTCAAAGGCACCTTTGTCTGCCTCTTTAATTATAATATCTGGATTGTTCCTGGGACTGTTTATGGCCTTCCTTTCAGCATGGTTGGGATTCTGCTGTACACGATGTTGTTTGTTGGTCATATAGGTTTGGATCCTACAGTGAAAGCATTCTACGTAGAGATCCAGTGTGGCATTGCAACCATCAGGAGGGGTTCATGCATAGTGCCTGAAGGAGTGCCTTCAACATATGCAAGAACAGAACAAGAAAGAA
>NW_015191335.1:0-2007 GCF_001447785.1 Gekko japonicus | reverse complement strand
TGGCTCTTGACAAACCCTCAGCAGAATGCTGAGTCCTCTCTCCAGTCACTTTCAAGCACCAGGATGATGATACCTGGGGCTCTTGGGACCCACGGGGATGAGCAGCCATGTGGACAGAGTGACCAGCCTCCAGGTGGCACCTGGAGATCTTTCGCTATTACAATTGTTCTCCAGATGATAAAGGAAGCTGTTCCTCATCAAAGGCTCCTAAGTAAGCTCAAAAATCACGGGACAGTGGATCAAAAACTGGCTATTTAATAGGAAACAGAGAGTGAGTATAAATGGACAATTTTCTCAGTGGAGGGTGGTAAGCAGTGGGGTACCGGTCCAATGCTTTTTAACTTGTTCATTAAAGATTTGGAGTTGGGAGTAAGCAGTGAAGTGGCTAAATTTGCGGATGATACGAAGTTGTTCAGGGTGGTGAAAATCAGGGAGGATTGTGAGGCACTCCAAAGGGATCTGGTGAGGATGGACAAGTGAGGTACGTGGGGCTGAGAGAGCTCTCTCGAGAACTGCCCTTGAGAGAATAGCTCTGAGAGAACTTGTGACTGACCCAAGGTCACGCCAGCCAGGTGCAAGTGGAGGAGTGGGGAATCAAAGCCGGTTCTTCCAGTTTAGAGCCCACGCTCCTAACCAATTTGGCTCCATTTGGAGTGAAACATCTTTATGATGGATTTTAAAATTGGTATTCCCTGGTTATGCATGCTTTTTTTAGTTTTTACTAGTTTTATCTAAGGGGTACATTGGGAATTTAAAAATCCTCTCACTGATTTTTATGTTTTCCCACTGATTTTTCTATGCATGCTAAGAAGAGGAAGAGGAGATCGGATTTATACCCCGCCCTTCACTTGGAGTCTCAGAGCGGCTTACAAACTCCTTTCCCTTCCCCTCCCCACAACAGACACCCTGTGAGGTGGGCGGGGCTGAGAGAGCTCTGACAGAAACTGCTCTTTCAGGAACAGCTGTGCCAGAGCTTGTGACTGACCCTAGGTCACATCAGCAGGTGCAAGTGGAGGAGTGGGGAATCAAACCCGGTTCTCCCAGATTAGAGTCCGCACACTTAACCACTACACCAAACTGGCTCTCAATAGTTTTGCTTTCTTAATAGTTTTGCTTGCAATGGGCGCTGCTTTCCAGTGTTTGAGGAACAGCCGGCATCCTTCATCAATCAGTAATTGATGAATAAGACTGTCAGTCTTAGTTGGCTTTTACCAACATCTACAAAGAAATGTTTCTAATGGCGATGGGCCTGTGCATCGTTTTGTAAAGCGGGACTAAAATTTTAGAGGAAGAAAGCTTCTCTACACTGCACAAAGACCCTTGGCGATGTTTCCAAAGGTTTCTTTTGCCGATTCCCAAGTCAGTTCCCTTTGCAGTTCCGAGTGGTTTCTAAATTTTTGGAAGCCTACCCAGATCAGGCATGAACTGACCACATTTTCAGAGGATCAGAGAGGCTCCCAGCCAGCCAGGCTCAGGAAATCTCCAAAGGATTAGGCCCAGTTTGCAGCCTGCCAGGTCGTTTTTTTCACCAGTGGCGTCAACAAGTCACTTGGGCTGAATCCTGTCTTGCCTGTTAGTCTTTGAGTGGCTCCACTTCGATCAAACAGGACGGGATCATCTAACTTAGAACTGCCGTCTTGTTGTCCTCATTGCAGCATGACCCTGTGCCTTTAATACCTGCTTGGCAGGTGGGAATTCAACAGATACAGCACACATGTTGGGTACTTCCATGCCACAGAAGGCTCCCCCTTTCTAGATATGCAGGTATTAAAGGTGTGAGAACCCCATATGGAAAAAAGGAGATGGCAACATGGTAGCTGCTTTTTTGGATGGTTTAGGGCAGGCCCACCCAACATGGTGCCCATGGGCTGCCCTCCAAGTGTTTCTAGAAAGCGGATGGGACCAGGTAGGGCACTTTCCCCCCAAGGCTTCCAGTTGGCCACTGGAGATTCAATTTGCTGTGCAGGTGTTGGGTTATTCAAGGTAGGCCCCTGCCACACGGCAGGG
>NW_015191334.1:0-2075 GCF_001447785.1 Gekko japonicus | reverse complement strand
GGTCTTAACAGTACTGTGTCAGATCTAAACACCACCTAGCTCCAGCGTCTCTACCCCCCCTTCACCTGGGGATCACATTACCTACTAAGCAAGCTGGCACTAGAAGTCTCAAGGAATGCCAAGCATTGCCTGGCAACCCGTGGAATCCCGGGGTGTGTGTGTGGAGATTTGGCCGAAGAATGGAGCGGCCTACAGGCTTCAAGACAGCCTTTCCCTCGTACTCAGGGTTCAGGCCCTGCTGTTAATTTCCCTGCACTTCTCAGGTATCTTCCAAGCTAGGTTTGCCATCCTACAGGTTGGGTTTTGAGATCTCCTAGAATTACAACTGATCTCCAGACCTGACAGGGATCAGTTTCCCTGGAGCAAATGGTTTCCCTGGAGAAAATGGCTGCTTTGGAGGGTGGACTGTGTGGCCTCATTACACCCCACTGAAGTCCCTCCCCTCCCCAAACCCCACCCTCCCCAGGCTCCACCCCCCAAATCTCCAAGAATTTCGCACCCTGAAGCTGACAACCCTAACCAAGCCTTAGAATTGGACTAAGGGAAATGGAGGGGAAAGCAGGAACCAGTTGCTGTGTTGAGGAGGAATAGAGAAGTAGAGTTGCCAGCCTCCAGGTGGTGGCTGGAGATCTCCTGGGATTACAACTGATCTCCAGGTGGCAGAGATCAGTTCACCTGGAGAAAATAACCCCTTTGGGAGGTGGACTCTATGGCATTATAATGCATTGAAGTCCCTCCCCTCCCCAAACCCTGCTCTCCTTAGGCTCCACCCCAAAAATCTCCAGGTATTTCCCAACCCAGAGCTGGCAATCCAATAGAAGAGGAGGAGGAGGAGGAGGATATTGGATTTATACCCCACCCTTCACTACCTGAAGGAGTCTCAGAGCAGCTTACAATCCCTTTCCCTTCCCCTCCCCACAACAGACATCCTGTGAGGTAGGTGGGGCTGAGAGTGCTCTTTGAGAACTGCCCTTGAGAGAACAGCTCTGAAAGAACTTATGACTGACCCAAGGTCACACCAGCAGCTGCACGTGGAGGAGTGGGGAATCAAACCTGGCTCTCCTACATTACAGCCCGTCCTCTTAACCACGACACCAACCCGGTTCAGAGAGGGAGGGTGTTCTCTCCCAGGAATTAGGGGGTTGAGAGGCTGCCATCAGCCAGAGAGGACCCCTCACACCTTGGCTGGCCAACTCTAGGCAGGGCAGGCGCAGGGAGGGTGCTCTAGGCCCTTCCCAGTCAAGCCCTTGGACCAGACTCGGGGCAGCCTCTCAGTGGCACATATTCCAAAGTGTGCCCATCTCATTGCGTCCTTAGTCTGTGATAATGTTCACTCAAAGCCAACCTGTCATCTAAATCAAATCCATGGCCAAGGTTATGGCTGAAGGTTGAGTGATAAACATGTTACAAGGAGGAGCTCTCCTTCTGCCGCTGTACTCTTCTGACTGAAAGTAACATAATTAATTTGGACAAAAGCAGGCACTCCCCCCTGCCCAGTCTTTATGTAAATGTGGGCCTGGCCATGACAGAGAATTGCAGTCCTTTGCAGATGGCAGGAGCCATGCCGAAGTGAAGCACAAATCAACACATAAAAACGGGAATTCCTTGATGCTCTACAGTTAACTGTCGGCGGTCCTATTGTGAGCAAGAAACCAGGATCTTTCTCCCTGCTTTCTGTGCCCCCCCCCCTCTGCAGATACAAGGTGGACAGTTACCAGAGCCAGAGGTTTTCTATGGTGGCACCTTGCCTCTGGAATCTCCTTCTCTCACCTAGTGCCTCCCCTACTTTTAGGGTTGCCAGCCGCCAGGAGGTACCTGGAGATTTCCCACTAATATAGTTGTTCTCCAGGTGACCAAGATCAGTTCTCCTGGAGAAAGTGTCTGCTTTGGAGGGTGGACTCTATGGCATTATACCCTGCTGAAGTATATATGAATGAGAAAATGTCAAAGAAGGCAATTAATATTTTTTTAACCTTACTATTTATTACCTTATGAAGAAAAATGAAGGTCCCTGCCACACGGCAGGTAAAAAACTGGGCAAAGGGCGGCTTTTAAGAGCCGCACCAAAATAGAGA